>NW_027010176.1:0-34636 GCF_036934945.1 Oncorhynchus masou masou
AAAGTAGTTTCTCTTCAGAATAGCCAGAGTCAAAGCCCTAGTGCTCCTGGGAAAAGTAGTTTCTCTTCAGAATAGCCAGAGTCAAGCCCTAGTGCTCCTGGGAAAAGTAGTTTCTCTTCCGAATAGCCAGAGTCAAGCCCTAGTGCTCCTGGGAAAAGTAGTTTCTCTTCAGAATAGCCAGAGTCAAGCCCTAGTGCTCCTGGGAAAAGTAGTTTCTCTTCAGAATAGCCAGAGTCAAGCCCTAGTGGCCATGGGAAAAGTAGTTTCTCCTCAAAATAGCCAGAATCAACTCATTTAATACATCCAAAGTAGTTCCTCCGTTCTCCTTAGAACGGTCTCAGCTAATCAGCTAGTCCAAAGCTCAGAAAGGATCACGATCAGTTAGGAAGACCAAACAGACTTGATAATGGCTGTCTTACATCACCGCTGAGAGAGGGACACATGACTAGAGCATGTCAACTGGGGTTCAGATCCAGACTGGTGTCCATCTTGGGTCGTTTGAGATGGATTCATCTATCTGTCTGCAACCAGTCAATCAGTTGATCAGTTGATCCACATGGGCTGGTGGGATATGATGGCTCAACCTAACATATATCTGTAATCTAGTCCTCACTGTAAACTCCAGCAACAATAATCTGTAATCCTGTATTTACTGTTAACTCCAGCAGCAATAACCTGTAATCCCGTACTTACTGTTAACTCCAGCAACAATAACCTGTAATCCCGTACTCACTGTTAACTCCAGCAACAATAACCTGTAATCCCGTACTTACTGTTAACTCCAGCAACAATAACCTGTAATCCCGTACTCACTGTTAACTCCAACAACAATAACCTGTAATCCCGTACTTACTGTAAACTACAGCAACAATAACCTGTAATCCCGTACTCACTGTTAACTCCAGCAACAATAACCTGTAATCCCGTATTTACTGTTAACTCCAGCAACAATAACCTGTAATCCCGTATTTACTGTAAACTCCAGCAACAATAACCTGTAATCCCGTATTTACTGTTAACTCCAGCAACAATAACCTGTAATCCCGTATTTACTGTTAACTCCAGCAACAATAACCTGTAATCCCGTATTTACTGTAAACTCCAGCAACAATAACCTGTAATCCCGTACTCACTGTTAACTCCAGCAACAATAACCTGTAATCCCGTATTTACTGTAAACTCCAGCAACAATAACCTGTGCTGACTCCTGTCCTTAGGAAATGCTCACGCCTCCTCCTTCATTTCCCTCCCTTTCCCATCAAGTCCACCCTCCCAGAGAACTGCTGCGTCCAAAGTCTGAAGTTATGCAACTCGTCCTCAGTCTTGTCTTCCCACAGCTGTAGGTAGGCTGGCAAGGTCCTACAGTGGCACTCCCTCCATACCATGGAACAGTCAGTCAGCCTGCCAGTCAGTCAGCCTGTCAGCCAGTCAGCCTGTCCGTCAGCCAGCCTGTCAGCCAGTCAGTCAGCCAGCCAGTCAGTCAGCCAGTCAGCCTGTCAGTCAGCCAGTCAGCCAGCCTGTCAGCCAGTCAGTCAGCCAGCCAGTCAGTCAGCCAGTCAGCCTGTCAGTCAGCCAGTCAGTCAGCCAGTCAGCCTGTCAGACAGCTAGTCAGTCAGTCAGCCAGTCAGTCAGTCAGTCAGCCAGTCAGTCAGCCAGCCAGCCAGCCTGTCAGACAGCTAGTCAGTCAGTCAGACAGCTAGTCAGTCAGCCAGTCAGTCAGTCAGTCAGACAGCTAGTCAGGCAGTCAGTGTGTGGTAGCCAATAGTCCAGTAGGTAGACTGACAGGTAGGCTGACTGCTGCACACCATTTAGCCTACAGTGGAGCAGTCAGTCAGTCAATCAGTCAGCCAGTCAGTATGGTAATGGTATAGTCCTTCTGCAATCTCCAGGCTTCAACAAGTGCTTGTCCAGCCAGGACAGCACTACACTAACGTTGCCTCAGCACAGTCTACTCTTCCCAGCAGTAGGCAGTTCTGGCTGACAGTGGCACACCTTTACACTTCCATGGAGACGTCAGTCGCTGAGTCCTAGTCTCCAGGCTTCGACAGGTGTTTGCCCCGTCAGGACAGCACTACCTAACGCTACCTGTCCTGAACACTCCTGGACTACAGAGCCATCCAGGAAGTTGTGCTTGTTCAGACTCTACAAAGTCAACACTACACTGACTGACCCTACTGCATCTCCACAGCACAGCACCGCGGGGACAAACACTGGAGGTAAGGGAAGCTTTGTGATGTCCTCTGCCTCTCTCTCTCTCTCTCTCGTCTCGCTCTCGCTCTCTCGCTCTCTCGCTCTCTCTCAACGTCTCTTGGACTCTGTACTTGGATGCAAATGAGCATCCTGCCATCCTCTGTGGCTAGGCTCTGTGGCTGGGCTGTTTCCTCCTCCCCTCTCACATGGCCGGAGGGGAGAGAGTACAGCCACCCAGTCATGCAGGCAGGCAGGTGAACCTGAGTCGTGTGCACAGTGTAGAGTATAGTCCAGGGTTAGAAACAAAGCCAGGTGTGAGACAATGGCTGCCATTATGGCCTTTTATTAGCCAAAAGAAAAGCCTGCTCTGTGTGTATCCAGCCAGGGGCAATGGGGACAGATTATCCAGCCAGGGGCAATGGAGACAAACTATCCAGACAGTCAGGGCCAGGGACAATGGAGACAAACTATCCAGCCAGTCAGGGCCGGGGACAATGGAGACAAACTATCCAGCCAGTCAGGGCCGGGGACAATGGAGACAAACTATCCAGCCAGTCAGGGCCGGGGACAATGGAGACAAACTATCCAGCCAGTCAGGGCCGGGGACAATGGAGACTGACTATCCAGCCAGTCAGGGCCAGGGACAATGGAGACAAACTATCCAGCCAGTCAGGGACGGGGACAATGGAGACAGACTATCCAGCCAGTCAGGGCCGGGGACAATGGAGACAGACTATCCAGCCAGTCAGGGCCGGGGACAATGGAGACAAACTATCCAGCCAGTCAGGGCCGGGGGCAATGGAGACAGACTATCCAGCCAGTCAGGGCCGGGGACAATGGAGACAAACTATCCAGCCAGTCAGGGCCGGGGACAATGGAGACAAACTATCCAGCCAGTCAGGGCCGGGACAATGGAGACAGACTATCCAGCCAGTCAGGGCCGGGGACAATGGAGACAAACTATCCAGCCAGTCAGGGCCGGGGACAATGGAGACAAACTATCCAGCCAGTCAGGGACGGGGACAATGGAGACAGACTATCCAGCCAGTCAGGGCCGGGGACAATGGAGACAAACTATCCAGCCAGTCAGGGCCGGGGACAATGGAGACAGACTATCCAGCCAGTCAGGGCCGGGGACAATGGAGACAAACTATCCAGCCAGTCAGGGCCGGGGACAATGGAGACAAACTATCCAGCCAGTCAGGGCCGGGGACAATGGAGACAGACTATCCAGCCAGTCAGGGCCGGGGACAATGGAGACAAACTATCCAGCCAGTCAGGGCCGGGGACAATGGAGACAAACTATCCAGCCAGTCAGGGACGGGGACAATGGAGACAGACTATCCAGCCAGTCAGGGCCGGGGACAATGGAGACAAACTATCCAGCCAGTCAGGGCCTGGGGCAATGGAGACAAACGATCCAGCCAGTCAGGGACGGGGACAATGGAGACAGACTATCCAGCCAGTCAGGGCCGGGGGACAATGGAGACAAACTATCCAGCCAGTCAGGGCCGGGACAATGGAGACAGAGAGGCTGCGTCAATATGTATTTGTTGTCAATGTTTTGGCGGCCAGACTGGTAGCAGTTGTGAAAAAAAGTAAACAGTTGGACGAGTTGCAGAAGTAATTGAAAATAATGCTATTGTTGATTAGTTGCTTTGTTCATTCATTAGTCTATTTTCTGTTGAACCATACGGTCTATATACTAGAAACTCATGGACAATATGGACACAGATATGCACAATGTATACTATATATGAATATACAGTACTAGTCAAAAGTTTGGACACATTTACTCATTAAAGGGTTTTTTCTATATTTTACTATTTTCTACATTAGAGCACTCATCATGCATTTGGGTCCCTAGGTTTTTACATGACCAATCATATCGAGTATCGCGAGCCACCCTTCCCTGGTGACTTTCTTCAGCAAAGATGGCTGACAAAACATTACGGTGGAAGCAAATGTAAGTAGTCATAACGTCATAACGAGTCAAGCAAAACATAGAAACATAGAAACATCATAATATTAATCTAATTAATTAAGCAAGTACCGGTCAAAAAGTTTGGACACACCTACTTATTGTCACGGTTGTGTGTAGAGACGGACCAAGGCGTGGATCCCACAAAAAACCCGTGGGGAAATGGCTGCCTAAATATGATCCCCAATCAGAGACAACAATAAACAGCTACCTCTGATTGGGACCATACCAGGCCAACATGGACATAAAACATCCTAGATAGCCCACCCTAGTCACACCCTGACCTACCCAACATAGAGACTAAAAGGCTTTCTATGGTCAGGCGTGACAGTACACCCCCCCCAAAAAGGTGCAAAACTCTATAGGGGAGGCTCCGGTGCGGGGCGAAGTACCCACTCCGTACCGGGTCCGGCCATGGAGCCGGGTAGGACGCCCCTGCGGACTGGGCCCCGGCGCAGAGGGCCCCGGCCATGGAGCTGAGTTGGCCGCCGTGCCTGGACTGGGCACCTGCGCAGAGGAAGGCTCCGGCCTTGGAGCAGGACTGGACACCGTGCCTGGACTGGGCACCGGTGCAAAGGAGGGCTCCGGCCTGTGGACCGTCGTAGAAGGTTCCGGACTGTGGACCGTCGTAGGAGGTTCCGGACTGTGGACCGTCGTAGGAGGCTCCGGACTGTGGACCGTCGTAGAAGGCTCCGGACTGTGGACCGTCGTAGGAGGTTCCGGACTGTGGACCGTCGTAGGAGGCTCCGGACTGTGGACCGGCGTAGGAGGCTCCGGACTGTGGACCGTCGTAGGAGGCTCCGGACTGTGGACCGTCGTAGGAGGCTCCGGACTGTGGACCGTCGTAGGAGGTTCCGGACTATGAACCGTCGCCGGAAGCTCTGGACTGAGGACCGTCACCGGAATCTCTAGACTGGGGACCGTCGCCGGAAGCTCTGGACTGGGGACCGTCACCGGACTGGGGAGGCGCACTGGAGGCCTGATGCGTGGGGCCAGTACAGGTTGCACCGGACTGGTGACACGCTCTTCAGGGAGAGTGCGAGGAGCAGGTACAGGACGTACCGGACTGTGGAGGCGCACTGGAGACCTGGTGCGTAGGACCGGCACAACTTGTACCGGAACAGTGACACACTTCGGACGGCGAGTGCGGGGAGCTAGCACAGGACGTACTGGACTGGGTTCACTATGTTCTGGAAGCTACCTCACTGTGACGGTTCACTACATGCTGGAAGCTACCTCTCTGTGACGGTTCACTACATGCTGGAAGCTATCTCTCTGTGACGGTTCACTACATACTGGAAGCTACCTCTCTGTGACGGTTCACTACGTACTGGAAGCTACCTCTCTGTGACGGTTCACTACGTACTGGAAGCTACCTCTCTGTGACGGTTCACTACGTACTGGAAGCTACCTCTCTGTGACGGTTCACAATGTTCTGGAAGCTACCTCTCTGTGACAGTTCACAATGTTCTGGAAGCTACCTCACTGTGACGGTTCACTATGTACTGGAAGCTACCTCTCTGTGACCGTTCACTATGTACTGAAAGCTACCTCTCTGTGACGGTTCACTATGTTCTGGAAGCTACCCCTCTGTGACGGTTCACTATGTTCTGGAAGCTACCTCACTGTGACATTCAAACAACGAATGGTGTCTTTTCTATTTGTAACTGCGGTTCACCACATACTGGAAGCTACCTCTCTGTGACGGGAGATGAAGAGCTACATTTTGCAAACTTGTCCCCTGTATGAGAGTTACCGTGACCCACAAACCGTGATACATACCAAACCGTGGGCCCACTGTACCGTTACCTTCACCACCTGGGGGCGGCTCGTCAGGAAGTCCAAGATCCAGTTGCAGAGGGAGGTGTTTAGTCCCACAGTTTTTAGCTTAGTGATGAGCTTTGTGGGCACTATGGTTTTGAGCTGTAGTCAATGAACAGCATTCTCACATAGGTGTTCCTTTTATCCAGGGGGGGAAAGGGCGGTGTGGAGTGCAATAGAAATTGCATCATCTGGGGATCTGTTGGGGCGGTATGCAATTTGGAGTGGGTCTAGGGTTTCTGGGATAATGGTTTTGATGTGAGCCATGACCAGCCTTTCAAAGCATTTCATGGCTACAGTCGTTTAGGCAGGTTACTTTAGTGTTCTTGGGCACAGGGACTATGGTGGTCTGCTTGAAACATGTTGGTATTACAGACTCAGACAGGGAGAGGTTGAAAATGTCAGTGAAGACACTTGCCAGTTGGTCAGCGCATGCTCGGAGTACACGTCCTGGTAATCTCTCTGGCCCCACAGCCTTGTGTATGTTGACCTGTTTCAAGGTCTTACTCACGTCGGCTGCGGAGAACATGATCACACAGTCATCTGGAACAGCTGATGCTCTCATGCATGCTTCAGTGTTCATTGCCTCGAACCGAGCATAGAAGTTATTCAGCTTGCACAAGGGAGTTTGCCAGTGATTCTAATATTTTTGCAAGGCAAGATAGTTTAGAAATTGGGCATTAGTTATCGAGGTCAGAATGATATCCACATATATTTTATTTACAAATCCGGACGATGCTCCTAATACAGCCCGGGATCGAACCAGTGTCTGTAGTGATGCCCCTAGCACTGGGATGCAGTGCCTTAGACCGCTGCCTTAGACCGCTGTGCCACTCTGGAACGAAAGGTAAACAGAAAAGTATCCGAATCAGAGATAGAGGGACACCCCCTCCCTATCATACAACCCCAGGTCATACAGGAAATGTTGCTCATTGAAAGTCGTATCTTTGTAATAATGCACAAACACAATTTAGGTAGCTTAGTATATCTACTGCAGGCAATGGGATAATGGTCACTGAGCTCGTTAGCAAAGATTCCATTGGCTGGATACTTTTGTCAGAATTACATCCAATATAGGTGATTTTTCAGGGTGTTTTAAGTTGGGGTGGCTTGGTTTAGTTATAAGTTGAGTTAAATTTTGCTCAGTACAAATATCATTCAGTCTATCTGATACTGACATCAACCAATCCAAGTTAAGATGACCCAATATTTATAATTCAGATTCAACATAATTAGACAGCAAGTCAGACAATTTGTTAAGAGCAATTGGGAGGGCCGAAGGAGGGTGATAAACTCCCCTCCAGACTCTTGGCATTCTCATGGTCTGAGAGTGCTTTAGGTGCCTTTTTGGCAAACTCCAAGTGGGCTGTCATGTGCCTTTTACTGAGGAGTGGCTTCCATCTGGCCATTCTACCATTAAGGCCAGCTTGGTGTAATGCTACAGAGACGGTTGTCCTTCTGGAAGTTTCTCCCATCTCCACAGAAGAACTCTGGAGCTCTGTCAGAGTGACCATTGGGTTCTTGGTCACCTCCCTGACCAAGGCCCTTCTCCCCCGATTGCTCAGTTTGGCCGGGTGGCCAGCTCTAGGTAGTCTTGGAGGTTGAATGATGGAGGCCACTGTGTTCTTGGGGACCTTCAATGCTGCAGACATTTTTTGGTAGCCTTCCCCAGATCTGCGCCTCGACACAATCCTGTCTCTGAGCTCTACGTACAATTCCTTTGACCTCATGGCTTGGTTTTTGCTCTGACATGCACTGTCATCTGTGGGACCTTATATAGACAGGTGTGTGTCTTTACAAATCATGTCCAATCAATTGAATTTACCACAGGTAGACTCCAATCAAGTTGTAGAAACATCTCAAGGATGATCAATGGAAGAAGGATGCACCTGAGCTAAATGTTGAGTCTCAAAGCAAAGGGTCTGAATACTTATGTAAATCAGGTATTGCAGTTTATATATATATATATATATATACACATACATATACATATACATAACAGGTTTTTAGAAATGTTTGCAAATGTATATATATATACATTTGCAAACATTTCTAAAAACCTGTTTTCGCTTTGTCATTTTGGGGTATTGTGTATAGATGAATGAGAAAAATAAATAATTTAACCCATTTTAGAATAAGTCTGTAACGTAACATATTGTGGAAAAAGTGAAAGGGTCTGAATACTTTCCCAAAGTGTAACTTGTGTAACTTTATGAGCTGGATTGCCTGTCTTTGCAATTATATATTTTTCATTTCTGCTAGTTAGCATTTTAGCTTGCAGCCTCCAAGGAAATTCGCTATTCGCCCAATGGGCTATTTTGGCATTTTTCTTGGCGCCCCCTTGTGTACTAAGCCGGTAATACCGTAAATTCCCAGGGTGAGAGTAGGACGGTAGGATGATATGAACATCTGGATACCACCCAAACCTACTATCAACCACTACATCCCGTACAATGACACTCCGTACAATGGCACTCCGTACAATGGAACTCCGTACAATGGAACTCCTGACAATGGAACTCCGTACAATGGAACTCCGTACGATGGCACTCCGTACGATGGCACTCCGTACAATGGCACTCCGTACAATGGCACTCCGTACAATGGCACTCCGTACAATGGCACTCCGTACAATGGAACTCCGTACAATGGCACTCCGTACAATGGCACTCCGTACAATGGCACTCCGTACAATGGCACTCCGTACAATGGCACTCCGTACAATGGAACTCCGTACAATGGAACTCCGTACAATGGAACTCCTGACAATGGCACTCCGTACAATGGCACTCCGTACAATGGCACTCCGTACAATGGCACTCCGTACAATGGAACTCCTGACAATGGAACTCCGTACAATGGAACTCCGTACAATGGAACTCCTGACAATGGAACTCCTGACAATGGAACTCCTGACAATGGCACTCCGTACGATGGAACTCCGTACGATGGAACTCCGTACAATGGAACTCCTGACAATGGAACTCCTGACAATGGAACTCCTGACAATGGCACTCCGTACGATGGAACTCCGTACGATGGAACTCCGTACAATGGAACTCCTGACAATGGAACTCCTGACAATGGAACTCCTGACGATGGCACTCCGTACAATGGAACTCCTGACAATGGAACTCCTGACAATGGAACTCCTGACGATGGCACTCCGTACGATGGAACTCCGTACGATGGAACTCCGTACGATGGAACTCCGTACGATGGAACTCCTGACAATGGAACTCCTGACAATGGAACTCCTGACAATGGCACTCCGTACGATGGAACTCCGTACGATGGAACTCCGTACAATGGAACTCTGTCATGTCTTGTTATGTCTGTTCCTGTCCTTTCTCTTCACTCTGTCTCTCTCTGCTGGTCTTTTTAGGTTACCTTCTCTGTCTCTCATTCTTCAGCTGTTCTACATCTCCCCTAACTAGCTCATTCACTCTTTCACACCTGTTCTCTCTTCCCCCTCTGATTAGGTCTCTATTTCTCTCTCTGTTCCTGCTACTTTCAGTGTCTGATTCTTGTTTGTGTTTTTGATGCCAGAAGCAAGCTGTCGTCTCGTTTGCTTCCACCTTGTCCTATCCTGTCGGAGTCTGCCTGGCAGGTGCATCCTGCACTATACTACGTTCTTTTTGTTCCATTGTCAACGTTAGAAGAGGATTTATGCCATTCCTGTTTTTCATTAAAGAACTCTGTTTTCTGTTAAAACCGCTTTTGGGTCTTCACTCAAGTACATAACAAACTCCTGACAATGGAACTCCTGACAATGGAACTCCTGACAATGGCACTCCGTACGATGGAACTCCGTACGATGGAACTCCGTACAATGGAACTCCGTACAATGGAACTCCTGACAATGGAACTCCTGACAATGGAACTCCTGACGATGGCACTCCGTACGATGGAACTCCGTACAATGGAACTCCTGACAATGGAACTCCTGACAATGGCACTCCGTACGATGGAACTCCGTACGATGGAACTCCGTACGATGGAACTCCGTACGATGGAACTCCTGACAATGGAACTCCTGACAATGGAACTCCTGACAATGGCACTCCGTACAATGGAACTCCGTACAATGGAACTCCTGACAATGGAACTCCTGACAATGGCACTCCTGACAATGGCACTCCGTACAATGGAACTCCGTACAATGGAACTCCTGACAATGGAACTCCTGACAATGGCACTCCGTACGATGGAACTCCGTACGATGGAACTCCTGACAATGGAACTCCTGACAATGGAACTCCTGACAATGGAACTCCTGACAATGGAACTCCTGACAATGGCACTCCGTACAATGGCACTCCGTACAATGGAACTCCGTACAATGGAACTCCTGACAATGGCACTCCTGACAATGGCACTCCTGACAATGGCACTCCGTACAATGGAACTCCTGACAATGGAACTCCTGACAATGGCACTCCGTACGATGGAACTCCTGACAATGGAACTCCTGACAATGGAACTCCTGACAATGGAACTCCTGACAATGGAACTCCTGACAATGGAACTCCGTACGATGGCACTCCGTACAATGGAACTCCTGAAAATGGAACTCCTGACGATGGAACTCCGTACGATGGCACTCCGTACGATGGAACTCCGTACGATGGAACTCCTGACAATGGAACTCCTGACAATGGAACTCCTGACAATGGCACTCCGTACGATGGAACTCCGTACGATGGAACTCCGTACAATGGAACTCCTGACAATGGAACTCCTGACAATGGAACTCCTGACAATGGAACTCCGTACGATGGCACTCCGTACAATGGAACTCCTGACAATGGAACTCCTGACAATGGAACTCCGTACGATGGCACTCCGTACAATGGAACTCCGTACAATGGAACTCCTGACAATGGAACTCCTGACAATGGAACTCCTGACAATGGAACTCCGTACGATGGAACTCCGTACAATGGAACTCCTGACAATGGAACTCCGTACGATGGCACTCCGTACGATGGAACTCCTGACAATGGAACTCCGTACGATGGCACTCCGTACAATGGAACTCCTGACAATGGAACTCCGTACGATGGCACTCCGTACAATGGAACTCCGTACAATGGAACTCCTGACAATGGAACTCCTGACAATGGAACTCCTGACAATGGAACTCCGTACGATGGAACTCCGTACAATGGAACTCCTGACAATGGAACTCCGTACGATGGCACTCCGTACGATGGAACTCCTGACAATGGAACTCCTGACAATGGAACTCCTGACAATGGCACTCCGTACGATGGCACTCCGTACAATGGAACTCCGTACAATGGAACTCCTGACAATGGAACTCCTGACAATGGAACTCCTGACGATGGAACTCCTGACGATGGCACTCCGTACGATGGAACTCCGTACGATGGAACTCCTGACAATGGAACTCCTGACGATGGAACTCCGTACGATGGAACTCCGTACGATGGAACTCCGTACGATGGAACTCCGTACGATGGCACTCCGTACGATGGCACTCCGTACAATGGAACTCCTGACAATGGAACTCCTGACAATGGAACTCCTGACAATGGAACTCCGTACGATGGAACTCCGTACAATGGAACTCCTGACAATGGAACTCCGTACGATGGCACTCCGTACGATGGAACTCCTGACAATGGAACTCCTGACAATGGAACTCCTGACAATGGCACTCCGTACGATGGCACTCCGTACAATGGAACTCCGTACAATGGAACTCCTGACAATGGAACTCCTGACAATGGAACTCCTGACAATGGAACTCCTGACGATGGAACTCCTGACGATGGAACTCCTGACGATGGCACTCCGTACGATGGAACTCCGTACGATGGAACTCCTGACAATGGAACTCCTGACGATGGAACTCCGTACGATGGAACTCCGTACGATGGAACTCCGTACGATGGAACTCCGTACGATGGAACTCCGTACAATGGAACTCCTGACAATGGAACTCCTGACAATGGAACTCCTGACAATGGCACTCCGTACAATGGAACTCCGTACAATGGAACTCCTGACAATGGAACTCCTGACAATGGCACTCCTGACAATGGCACTCCTGACAATGGCACTCCGTACAATGGAACTCCGTACAATGGAACTCCGTACAATGGAACTCCTGACAATGGCACTCCTGACAATGGCACTCCGTACGATGGAACTCCGTACGATGGAACTCCGTACAATGGAACTCCTGACAATGGAACTCCTGACAATGGAACTCCGTACAATGGAACTCCTGACAATGGAACTCCTGACAATGGAACTCCGTACAATGGAACTCCGTACGATGGCACTCCGTACGATGGAACTCCGTACGATGGAACTCCGTACGATGGAACTCCGTACAATGGAACTCCTGACAATGGAACTCCTGACAATGGCACTCCGTACAATGGAACTCCTGACAATGGAACTCCTGACAATGGAACTCCGTACGATGGAACTCCGTACGATGGAACTCCGTACAATGGAACTCCGTACAATGGAACTCCTGACAATGGAACTCCTGACAATGGAACTCCTGACAATGGAACTCCGTACGATGGCACTCCGTACAATGGAACTCCTGACAATGGAACTCCTGACAATGGAACTCCGTACGATGGCACTCCGTACGATGGAACTCCGTACGATGGAACTCCTGACAATGGAACTCCTGACAATGGAACTCCTGACAATGGCACTCCGTACGATGGAACTCCGTACGATGGAACTCCGTACAATGGAACTCCTGACAATGGAACTCCTGACAATGGAACTCCTGACAATGGAACTCCGTACGATGGCACTCCGTACAATGGAACTCCTGACAATGGAACTCCTGACAATGGAACTCCGTGCGATGGCACTCCGTACAATGGAACTCCGTACAATGGAACTCCTGACAATGGAACTCCTGACAATGGAACTCCTGACAATGGAACTCCGTACGATGGAACTCCGTACAATGGAACTCCTGACAATGGAACTCCGTACGATGGCACTCCGTACGATGGAACTCCTGACAATGGAACTCCGTACGATGGCACTCCGTACAATGGAACTCCTGACAATGGAACTCCTGACAATGGAACTCCGTACGATGGCACTCCGTACAATGGAACTCCGTACAATGGAACTCCTGACAATGGAACTCCTGACAATGGAACTCCGTACGATGGCACTCCGTACAATGGAACTCCGTACAATGGAACTCCTGACAATGGAACTCCTGACAATGGAACTCCTGACAATGGAACTCCATACGATGGAACTCCTGACAATGGAACTCCTGACAATGGAACTCCTGACAATGGAACTCCTGACAATGGAACTCCGTACGATGGCACTCCGTACAATGGAACTCCTGACAATGGAACTCCTGACAATGGAACTCCTGACAATGGCACTCCGTACAATGGAACTCCGTACAATGGAACTCCGTACAATGGAACTCCTGACAATGGAACTCCTGACAATGGAACTCCGTACGATGGCACTCCGTACAATGGAACTCCGTACAATGGAACTCCGTACAATGGAACTCCTGACAATGGAACTCCTGACAATGGAACTCCGTACGATGGAACTCCGTACGATGGAACTCCGTACAATGGAACTCCGTACGATGGAACTCCGTACAATGGAACTCCGTACAATGGAACTCCGAACGTCCTTCTGCAGAAACCCAGTATCATTCATCATCCGGTCACACCAACCAATGACTCCCTATTCAGCTGTGAATGTACCATCAACGAGCTTATGCTTTCTACGTATTCCCCAAGGTGTCTACAGCATTGTGACATTGCATTTCTGTTGAAGAATAGCCATAGGCGGCCACATTGCGTAAGTGGTCACATGGTGGCTCCGAGAGAGATTCTCGCGTAAAATACAGAGGTAGCCATCATTACAATCGGTCCTAGTGAAAAACAAATTGTCCCGACGGATATATTATCGAATAGATATTAGAAAAACACCTTAAGGATGGATTCTAAACAACGTTTGCCATGTTTCTGTCGATATTATGGAGCTAATTTGGAATATTTTTCGGCGTTGTGGTGAACGCAATTTCCGGGAGATTTCTCAGCCAAACGTGAAGAACAAATGGAGCAATTTTGCCTACAAAAATAATATTTTGGGAAAAAAATGAACTTTGGCTGTCTACCTGGGAGTCTCGTGAGTGAAAACATCCGAAGTTCATCAAAGGTAAACGATTAATTTGATTGCTTTTCTGATTTCCGTGACAAGGTTGCCTGCTGCTAGTAAGGCATAATGCTATGCTAGGCTATGATAAACTTACACAAATGCTTGTCTAGCATTGGCAGTAAAGCATATTTTGAAAATCTGAGATGACAGGGTGATTAACAAAAGGCTAAGCTGTGTTCCAATATATTTATGTCCGTTGCGTTATGCTAATTAGTGTCAGATGATGACAACGGTCCCGTTCACGGGATGGGGTGTCACTACAGGTTAAAGTTGAAAAAGTCCAATAAGGCGATCCATAATAAACCCCAGGAAGAGTAGCTGCTGCATTGGAAGAAACAAATTGGGATCCATAAAAAAACCTAGGAAGAATAGCTGCTGCGTTGGAAGGAACTCATGGGGATCCATAATAAACCCCAGGAAGAGTAGCTGCTGCCTTGGCAGGAACTAATGGGGATCCATAATAAGCCCCAGGAATAGTAGCTGCTGCATTGGCAGGAACTAACGGGGATCCATAATAAACCCCAGGAAGAGTAGCTGCTGCATTGGCAGGAACTACTAGGGATCCATAATAAAACCCAGGAAGAGTAGCTGCAAAATTGACAGGAACTACTAGGGATCCATAATAAAACCCCAGGAAGAGTAGCTGCTGCATTGGCAGGAACTAACGGGGATCCATAATAAACCCCAGGAAGAGTAGCTGCTGCATTGGCAGGAACTAATGGGGATCCATAATAAACCCCAGGAAGAGTAGCTGCTACATTGACAGGAACTAATGGGGATCCATAATAAACCCCAGGAAGAGTAGCTGCTGCATTGGAAGAAACAAATAGGGATCCATAAAAAAAACCAGGAAGAATAGCTGCTGCATTGGAAGGAACTCATGGGGATCCATAATAAACCCCAGGAAGAGTAGCTGCTGACTTGGCAGGAACTAATGGGGATCCATAATAAACCCCAGGAAGAGTAGCTGCTGCATTGTCAGGAACTAATGGGGAGCCATAATAAACCCCAGGAAGAGTAGCTGCTGCATTGTCAGGAACTAATGGGGATCCATAATAAACCCCAGGAAGAGTAGCTGCTGCATTGTCAGGAACTAATTGGGATCCATAATAAACCCCAGGAAGAGTAGCTGCTGCATTGGAAGGAACTAATGGGGATCCATAATAAACCCCAGGAAGAGTAGCTGCTGCTTGGAAGGAACTAACAGGGATCCATAATAAACCCCAGGAAGAGTAGCTGCAACATTGACAGGAACTAATAGGGATCCATAATAAAACCCCAGAAGAGTAGCTGCTGCATTGGCAGGAACTAACGGGGATCCATAATAAACCCCAGGAAGAGTAGCTGCTGCATTGGCAGGAACTAATGGGGATCCATAATAAACCCCAGGAAGAGTAGCTGCTACATTGACAGGAACTAATGGGGATCCATAATAAACCCCAGGAAGAGTAGCTGCTGCATTGGAAGGAACTAACGGGGATCCACAATAAACCCCAGGTAGAGTAACTGCTGCATTGGAAGGAACTAATGGGGATCCATAATAAACCCCAGGAAGAGTAGCTGCAGCCTTGTCAGGAACTAATGGGGATCCATAATAAACACCAGGAATAGTAGCTGATGCCTTAGCAGGAACTAATGGGGATCCATAATAAACCCCAGGAAGAGTAGCTGCAGCCTTGGCAGGAACTAATGGGGATCCATAATAAACCCCAGGAAGAGTAGCTGATGCATTGGAAGGAACTAATGGGGATCCATAATAAACCCCAGGAAGAGTAGCTGCTACCTTGTCAGGAACTAATGGGGATCCATAATAAACCCCAGGAAGAGTAGCTGCAGCCCTGTCAGGAACTAATGGGGATCCACAATAAACACCAGGAAGAGTAGCTGATGCCTTAGCAGGAACTAATGGGGATCCATAATAAACCCCAGGAAGAGTAAATGCAGCCTTGGCAGGAACTAATGGGGATCCATAATAAACCCCAGGAAGAGTAGCTGATGCATTGGAAGGAACTAATGGGGATCCATAATAAACCCCAGGAAGAGTAGCTGATGCCTTAGCAGGAACTAACAGGGATCCATAATAAACCCCAGGAAGAGTAGCTGATGCCTTAGCAGGAACTAATGGGGATCCATAATAAACCCCAGGAAGAGTAGCTGATGCATTGACAGGAAGTAATGGGGATCCATAATAAACCCCAGGAAGTGTAGCTGTTGACTTAGCAGGAACTAATGGGGATCCATCATAAACCCCAGGAAGAGTAGCTGCAGCCTTGGCAGGAACTAATGGGGATCCATAATAAACACCAGGAAGTGTAGCTGTTGACTTAGCAGGAACTAATTGGGATCCCTAATAAACCCCAGGAAGAGTAGCTGCTGCCTTGTCAGGAACTAATGGGGATCCATAATAAACCCCAGGAAGAGTAGCTACAGCCTTAGCAGGAACTAATGGGGATCCATAATAAACCCCAGGAAGAGTAGCTGATGCCTTAGCAGGAACTAATGGGATCCATAATAAACCCCAGGAAGAGTAGCTGATGCATTGACAGGAAGTAATGGGGATCCATAATAAACCCCAGGAAGTGTAGCTGTTGACTTAGCAGGAACAAATGACGATCCATAATAAACCCCAGGAAGTGTAGCTGTTGGCTTAGCAGGAACTAATGGGGATCCATAATAAACCCCAGGAAGTGTAGCTGTTGACTTAGCAGGAACTAATTGGGATCCATAATAAACCCCAGGAAGTGTAGCTGTTGACTTAGCAGGAAATAATTAGGATACATAATAAACCCCAGGAGGAGTAGCTGATGCCTTAGCAGGAACTAATGGGGATCCATAATAAACCCCAGGAAGAGTAGCTGCTGCCTTGGCAGGAACTAATGGGGATCCATAATAAACCCCAGGAAGAGTAGCTGATGCCTTAACAGGAACTAACATGGATCCATAATAAACCCCAGGAAGAGTAGCTGCTGCCTTGTCAAGAACTAATGGGGATCCATAATAAACCCCAGGAAGAGTACATGATGCATGACAGGAACTAATGGGGATCCATAATAAACTCCAGGAAGTGTAGCTGTTGACGTAGCAGGAACAAATGACGATCCATAATAAACCCCAGGAAGTGTAGCTGTTGGCTTAGCAGGAACTAATGGGGATCCATAATAAACCCCAGGAAGTGTAGCTGTTGACTTAGCAGGAACTAATGGGGATCCATCATAAACCCCAGGAAGAGTAGCTGCAGCCTTGGCAGGAACTAATGGGGATCCATAATAAACCCCAGGAAGAGTAGCTGATGCCTTAACAGGAACTAATGGGGATCCATAATAAACCCCAGGAAGAGTACATGATGCATGACAGGAACTAATGGGGATCCATAATAAACCCCAGGAAGTGTAGCTGTTGACTTAGCAGGAACTAATTGGGATCCCTAATAAACCCCAGGAAGAGTAGCTGATGCCTTAACAGGAACTAACATGGATCCATAATAAACCACAGGAAGAGTAGCTGCTGCC
Source organism: Oncorhynchus masou masou (assembly GCF_036934945.1). Lineage (NCBI taxonomy): Eukaryota > Metazoa > Chordata > Actinopteri > Salmoniformes > Salmonidae > Oncorhynchus > Oncorhynchus masou. The sequence continues at coordinate 17,707 of NW_027010176.1, forward strand.
TTGTCAAGAACTAATGGGGATCCATAATAAACCCCAGGAAGAGTACATGATGCATGACAGGAACTAATGGGGATCCATAATAAACCCCAGGAAGTGTAGCTGTTGACTTAGCAGGAACTAATTGGGATCCCTAATAAACCCCAGGAAGAGTAGCTGCTGCCTTGTCAGGAACTAATGGGGATCCATAATAAACCCCAGGAAGAGTAGCTGCAGCCTTAGCAGGAACTAATGGGGATCCATAATAAACCCCAGGAAGAGTAGCTGATGCCTTAGCAGGAACTAATGGGATCCATAATAAACCCCAGGAAGAGTAGCTGATGCATTGACAGGAAATAATGGGGATCCATAATAAACCCCAGGAAGTGTAGCTGTTGACTTAGCAGGAACTAATTGGGATCCATAATAAACACCAGGAAGAGTAGCTGATGCATTGACAGGAAGTAATGGGGATCCATAATAAACCCCAGGAAGTGTAGCTGTTGACTTAGCAGGAACTAATGGGGATCCATAATAAACTCCAGGAAGTGTAGCTGTTGACTTAGCAGGAACAAATGACGATCCATAATAAACCCCAGGAAGTGTAGCTGTTGGCTTAGCAGGAACTAATTGGGATCCATAATAAACACCAGGAAGTGTAGCTGTTGACTTAGCAGGAACTAATTGGGATACATAATAAACTCCAGGAAGTGTAGCTGTTGACTTAGCAGGAACTAAAGGGGATCAACAATAAACCCCAGGAAGTGTAGCTGCTGCCTTGTCAGGAACTAATGGGGATCCATAATAAACCCCAGGAAGAGTAGCTGCAGCCTTGGCAGGAACTAATGGGGATCCATAATAAACCCCAGGAAGAGTAGCTGCAGCCTTGGCAGGAACTAATGGGGATCCATAATAAACCCCAGGAAGAGTAGCTGATGCCTTAACAGGAACTAACATGGATACATAATAAACCCCAGGAAGAGTAGCTGCTGCCTTGTCAAGAACTAATGGGGATCCATAATAAACCCCAGGAAGAGTACATGATGCATGACAGGAACTAATGGGGATCCATAATAAACCCCAGGAAGTGTAGCTGTTGACTTAGCAGGAACTAATTGGGATCCCTAATAAACCCCAGGAAGAGTAGCTGCTGCCTTGTCAGGAACTAATGGGGATCCATCATAAACCCCAGGAAGAGTAGCTGCAGCCTTAGCAGGAACTAATGGGGATCCATAATAAACCCCAGGAAGAGTAGCTGATGCCTTAGCAGGAACTAATGGGATCCATAATAAACCCCAGGAAGAGTAGCTGATGCATTGACAGGAAGTAATGGGGATCCATAATAAACCCCAGGAAGTGTAGCTGTTGACTTAGCAGGAACTAATGGGGATCCATAATAAACCCCAGGAAGTGTAGCTGTTGACTTAGCAGGAACTAATTGGGATCCATAATAAACACCAGGAAGAGTAGCTGATGCATTGACAGGAAGTAATGGGGATCCATAATAAACCCCAGGAAGTGTAGCTGTTGACTTAGCAGGAACTAATGGGGATCCATAATAAACTCCAGGAAGTGTAGCTGTTGACTTAGCAGGAACAAATGACGATCCATAATAAACCCCAGGAAGTGTAGCTGTTGGCTTAGCAGGAACTAATTGGGATCCATAATAAACACCAGGAAGAGTAGCTGCAGCCTTGGCAGGAACTAATGGGGATCCATAATAAACCCCAGGAAGAGTAGCTGCTGCCTTGTCAGGAACTAACGGGGATCCATAATAAACCCCAGGAAGTGTAGCTGTTGACTTAGCAGGAACTAATTGGGATCCATAATAAACCCCAGGAAGAGTAGCTGCTGCCTTGTCAGGAACTAATGGGGATCCATAATAAACCCCAGGAAGAGTAGCTGCAGCCTTGGCAGGAACTAATGGGGATCCATAATAAACCCCAGGAAGAGTAGCTGCTGCCTTGTCAGGAACTAATGGGGATCCATAATAAACCCCAGGAAGAGTAGCTGCAGCCTTGGCAGGAACTAATGGGGATCCATAATAAACCCCAGGAAGAGTAGCTGCAGCCTTGGCAGGAACTAATGGGGGTCCACAATAAGCCCCAGGAAGAGTAGCTGCTGCCTTGGCAGGAACTAATGGGGGTCCATAATAAACCCCAGGAAGTGTAGCTGTTGACTTAGCAGGAACTAATTGGGATCCATAATAAACAAAAGGAAGTGTAGCTGTTGACTTAGCAGGAACTAAGGGGATCCACAATAAATCCCAGGAAGAGTAGCTGCTGCCTTAGCAGGAACTAACGGGGATCCATAATAAACCCCAGGAAGTGTAGCTGTTGACTTAGCAGGAACCAATGACGATCCATAATTAATACTGATAAAAACTACTCATCCACTACTCGCTCCACATTACTTGCTACCCGTCGTCCCAGAATGCTATTCGACTGAACAAATGCGTCAAAAAAAATCCAGAACTGAAAGGTGTTCTCTCTCTCTCTCTCTCTCTCTCTCTCTCTCTCTCTCTCTCTCTCTCTCTCTCTCTCTCTCTCTCTCTCTCTCTCTCAGATCCTCAGGAGTGGATGATGAAACAACCCTCTTCTTCAATCACAGTCATCTATTACATGTTTTAATAAAGCTGGGAATGACTTTAGAACAACCCCCCGTTGCCAGGATACTAATGTTTTCTATTGTGTGACGCCAGAAGGAAAATCATGGGCTGTTTGGTCCCAACTGCAAAACTTCGTGGCACTAGTACCACCAGTGGAGAATATTAGTCTGGAGTTCTGGATTCAGCCCATGGAAAAATGTGTGGGATGTTCCCCAACGATGAAAGGGTTTGGGAAGCGTTGATTTAGCGTGTTAAAATAGCTTCTATAAAAGATATTCCTTTAGCAAACCTAAATTCTTGATCCTATCCTAATGTGAATATGGATGAAACAATAATGATTTACCTGTGACAGACAACTGGTCTAGTCTAGTGGGTTCAGAAGGTTAGATTTACCTGTGACAGACAACTCATCTAGTCTCGTGGGTACAGAAGGTTAGATTTACCTGTGACAGACAACTCATCTAGTCTAGTGGGTACAGAAGGTTAGATTTACCTGTGACAGACAGCTCTAGTCTAGTGGGTACAGAAGGTTAGATTTACCTGTGACAGACAGCTCTAGTCTAGTGGGTACAGAAGGTTAGATTTACCTGTGACAGACAGCTCTAGTCTAGTGGGTACAGAAGGTTAGATTTACCTGTGACAGACAGCTCTAGTCTAGTGGGTACAGAAGGTTAGATTTACCTGTGACAGACAGCTCTAGTCTAGTGGGTACAGAAGGTTAGATTTACCTGTGACAGACAGCTCTAGTCTAGTGGGTACAGAAGGTTAGATTTACCTGTGACAGACAGCTCTAGTCTAGTGGGTACAGAAGGTTAGATTTACCTGTGACAGACAGCTCTAGTCTAGTGGGTACAGAAGGTTAGATTTACCTGTGACAGACAGCTCTAGTCTAGTGGGTACAGAAGGTTAGATTTACCTGTGACAGACAGCTCTAGTCTAGTGGGTACAGAAGGTTAGATTTACCTGTGACAAACAGCTCTAGTCTAATGGGTACAGAAGGTTAGCCAGTATGAGTTCCTATTTTTACCCTCTGCAGGGTGTCAATCATATCACAGAGCTGCTGTTGTGGAGATAACTTAAGAGCCTGGGAGTTTAGCCATGATCCCTTCCTCCAGCGCGCACACACACCAGACCCCAGCAACACCCCCTGGCCTGTTATCGTTAGTGCTGAAGCATGACCACTATAGACATCAGGGTGATATGAGACTAAGGAGCTGAGGGGGGTGAGGTCATTATAGACATCAGGACAATATGAGATGAAGGAGTACTGTCAAATTGTACTGTTGTATGGTACTGTTGTATGGTACTGTTGTATGGTACTGTTATATGGAGGGGGACAATAGGAGGGGGACAGAAGGAGAAAGACAGAAGGAGGGGGACAGAAGGAGAGGGACAGACGGAGGGGGACAGAAGGAGAGGGACAGAAGGAGAGAGACAGACGGAGAGGGACAGACGGAGAGGGACAGACGGAGAGGGACAGACGGAGGGGGACAGAAGGAGGGGGACAGAAGGAGGGGGACAGAAGGAGGGGGACAGAAGGAGGGGGACAGAAGGAGAGGGGCGGAAGTTGAGGGACAGAAGGAGAGGGACAGAAGGAGAGGGACAGAAGGAGAGGGACAGAAGGAGGGGGACGGAAGGAGGGGGACGGAAGGAGAGGGACAGATGGAGAGGGACAGATGGAGAGGGACAGATGGAGAGGGACAGAAGGAGAGGGACAGAAGGAGAGGGACAGATGGAGAGGGACAGATGGAGAGGGGCGGAAGGAGAGGGACAGAAGGAGGGGAACAGAAGGAGAGGGGCAGAAGGAGAGGGACGGAAGGAGAGGGGCGGAAGGAGAGGGACAGATGGAGAGGGACAGATGGAGAGGGGCGGAAGGAGAGGGACAGAAGGAGAGGGACAGAAGGAGAGGGACAGATGGAGAGGGACAGATGGAGAGGGGCGGAAGGAGAGGGACAGAAGGAGAGGGACAGAAGGAGAGGGACAGAAGGAGAGGGACAGATGGAGAATGACCGATGGAGAGGAACAGTTGGCCCCGGCATGAAAGAGGTATGGTGTGTTATTTACCTGCGGACAGTGAGTCGGAGAGTCTTGTAGGATCCTTTGACCAATGAGACGGCTTCCTGCCTGAATCCACTGAGTTCCACGTCGTTAATGACAACCACCTGGTCCCCTGGCAACAGAGGGTGTTCCAACAGATCTGCCTTCCCACCTCCCTCAACCTGGAGAAGAAAGAAGAATACATTTTCACTATACACATCTAGTCATCTCCATGAAGCTGTCAATCATAAAGCTGTTTACACTGTATAAATTAGTCATCACTATTACTGGAACACACACCATCTGTACAGCCATCCAGACAGCCATCCGTACAGTATGGCATTTACATGGTTTTGGTGAAACTGAACTAACAGACGCTCAGTTGGTGGACATAGTTTACATGCTCCAGTCTTTTCAGATAGTTTACATGCTCCAGTCATTTCAGAGAGTTTACATGCTCCAGTCATTTCAGATAGTTTACATGCTCCAGTCATTTCAGAGAGTTTACATGCTCCAGTCATTTCAGATGGTTTACATGCTCCAGTCGTTTCAGAGAGTTTACATGCTCCAGTCATTTCAGAGAGTTTACATGCTCCAGTCATTTCAGATAGTTTACATTCTCCAGTCATTTCAGATAGTTTACATGCTCCAGTCATTTCAGAGAGTTTACATGCTCCAGTCATTTCAGATGGTTTACATGCTCCAGTCATTTCAGAGAGTTTACATGCTCCAGTCATTTCAGATAGTTTACATGCTCCAGTCAGTTCAGAGAGTTTACATGCTCCAGTCATTTCAGAGAGTTTACATGCTCCACTCATTTCAGAGAGTTTACATGCTCCAGTCATTTCAGAGAGTTGACATGCTCCAGTCATTTCAGAGAGTTTACATGCTCCAGTCATTTCAGGTAGTTTACATGCTCCAGTCATTTCAGAGAGTTTACATGCTCCAGTCATTTCAGGTAGTTTACATGCTCCAGTCATTTCAGATAGTTTACATGCTCCAGTCATTTCAGGTAGTTTACATGCTCCAGTCATTTCAGATAGTTTACATGCTCCAGTCATTTCAGAGAGTTTACATGCTCCAGTCATTTCAGGTAGTTTACATGCTCCAGTCATTTCAGATAGTTTACATGCTCCAGTCATTTCAGAGAGTTTACATGCTCCAGTCATTTCAGATGGTTTACATGCTCCAGTCGTTTCAGAGAGTTTACATGCTCCAGTCATTTCAGAGAGTTTACATGCTCCAGTCATTTCAGATAGTTTACATTCTCCAGTCATTTCAGATAGTTTACATGCTCCAGTCATTTCAGAGAGTTTACATGCTCCAGTCATTTCAGATGGTTTACATGCTCCAGTCATTTCAGAGAGTTTACATGCTCCAGTCATTTCAGATAGTTTACATGCTCCAGTCAGTTCAGAGAGTTTACATGCTCCAGTCATTTCAGAGAGTTTACATGCTCCACTCATTTCAGAGAGTTTACATGCTCCAGTCATTTCAGAGAGTTGACATGCTCCAGTCATTTCAGAGAGTTTACATGCTCCAGTCATTTCAGGTAGTTTACATGCTCCAGTCATTTCAGAGAGTTTACATGCTCCAGTCATTTCAGGTAGTTTACATGCTCCAGTCATTTCAGATAGTTTACATGCTCCAGTCATTTCAGGTAGTTTACATGCTCCAGTCATTTCAGATAGTTTACATGCTCCAGTCATTTCAGAGAGTTTACATGCTCCAGTCATTTCAGGTAGTTTACATGCTCCAGTCATTTCAGGTAGTTTACATGCTCCAGTCATTTCAGATAGTTTACATGCTCCAGTCATTTCAGGTAGTTTACATGCTCCAGTCATTTCAGATAGCTTACATGCTCCAGTAATTTCAGAGAGTTTACATGCTCCAGTCATTTGTTAACTGTCATCGAACACCCAAGCTGAATTGACCTTCAGACACAATATAACTGGAGCATGCATTATAGCTATTTCGAAGTTACAGTTCATATCAGAAAATCAGTCAATTGAAATAAATTCATTAGGCCCTAATCTACGGATTTAACATTAGTGGGAATACAGATATACATCACAGATACCTTGAAACAATGTAGGGGTGTGGATCAAAAAAACAGTCCGTATCCGGTGTGACCATTTGCCTCATGCAGCACAACACATCTCCTTAGCATAGAGTTGATCAGGGAGGTTTTTTTTAACCCTTATTTAACTAGGCAAGTCAGTTAAGAATAAATTCTTATTTTCAATGTCAGCCTAGAAACAGTGGGTTAACTGCCTGTTCAATTTTTACCTTGTCAGCTCAGGGATTTGATCTTGCAACCTTTTGGTTACTAGTCCAATACTCTAACCACTAGACTACCTGCCATCCTTGATTTTTGTGTGTGGAATGTTGTCCCACTCCTCCTCAATGGCTGTGCAAAGTTGCTGGATATTAGCTGGAACTGGAACATGCTGTTGTACACGTCGATCCAGAGCATCCCAAACATGCTCAATGGGTGACATGTCTGGTTAGTATGCAGGCTATGGAAAAAATGGGACATTTTCAGCTTCCAGGAATTGGGTACAGATCCTTGCGACATGGGGCTGTGCATTATCATGCTGAAACATGAGGTGATGGCAGCGAATGAGTGACAAGACAATGGGCCTCAGGATCTCGTCATGGTATCTTTGTGAATTTAAACCGCCATCAATAAAATGCAATTGTGTGGTTGTCCGTAGCGTATGCCTGCCCATACCATAACCTTGCCTCCACCGTGCGGCACTCTGTTCACAACGTTGACATCAGCAAGCCCCTCGCCCACACGACACCATACACACTGTCTGCCATCTGCCCGGTACAGTTGAAACCAGGATTCATCCATGAAGAGCCCACTAGTCCAGCGTGCCAGTGACCATCGAAGGTGAGCGTTTTCCCACTGAAGTCGATTACGACGGCGAAGTCAGGTCAAGGCCTGGTGAGGACGATGAGCACTGTGAGGATGATGAGCACGCAGATGAGCTTCCCTGAGACGGTTTCTGACAGTTTGTGCAGAAATTCTTCAGTTGTGCAAACCTAGTTTCATCAGCTGTCCAAGTGTCTGGTCTCAGACGATCCAGGAGGTGAAGAAGTCGGATGTGGAGGTCCTGGGCTGGCATGGTTACACTTGGTCTGCGGTTGTGAGGCCGGTTGGACGTACTGCCAAATTCTCTAAAACGACGTTGGTGGTGGCTTATGGTAGAGAAATTAACATTTAATTATCTGACAACAGCTCTGGTGGACATTCCTGCAGTCAGCATGCTCGCTCAACACTTGAGACATTTGTGACATTGTGTTGTGTGACAAAACTGCACATTTTAGAGTGGCCTTATACTGTCCCCAGCACAAGGTGCACCTGTATAATTATCATGCTATTTAATCAGCTTCTTGATATGCCACACCTGTCAGGTGGATGGATTATTTTGGCAAAGGAGACTAACAGGGATGTAAACAAATTTGTGCACAACATTTTAGACAAATAAGCTTTTTGTGCGTATGGAACATTTCTGGAATCTTTTATTTCAGCTCATGAAACATGGGACCAACACTTTACATGTTGTGTTTATATTTTTGTTCAGTGTATATAAATTGGCGTTTTGACAGAATATTGCAATTGAAAACATGGAATATTTTGAATAATCAGAGAAGCAAGGCACATTTTATTTATTTAACTAGACAAGTCAGTTAAGAATAACTTCTTATTTTGAATGACAGCCGAGGAACAACACTTCCTTAGTGGTAAATAGAGAAAAGGCCAGGGGGGATTTGCTTAACTTAAAAGTGTCTTAAAAGACTACAGATGCTGCCAAGGTTCTGACAATGAACCTATCAATATGGTCTTCCTCCCAAAGGGCACCCTATTCCCTATATAGTGCACTACTTTTCACCAGGGCCCATAAGGCTTTGGTCGAAAGTAGTGCTCTATATAGGAAAGAGGGGGTGCCCTTTGGGAGGCTACCATGGACATGAACAAAAAACACTCATTTTCTTAACCTTTCCTTAGCCCTCTTCTTCTAGCAGTCCCAGGTCAGGCGAGACAGCATATCTGAGTGCCAATACACTGTCCACAGTACACCGTCCACAGTACACTGTCCACAGTACACCGTCCACAGTACACTGTCCACAGTACACCGTCCACAGTACACCGTCCACAGTACACCGTCCACAGTACACTGTCCACAGTACACTGTCCACAGTACACTGTCCACAGTACACCGTCCACAGTACACCGTCCACAGTACACCGTCCACAGTACACCGTCCACAGTACACCGTCCACAGTACACCGTCCACAGTACACCGTCCACAGTACACCGTCCACAGTACACCGTCCACAGCACACCGTCCACAGTACACCGTCCACAGTACACTGTCCACAGTACACCGTCCACAGTACACCGTCCACAGTACACCGTCCACATGTAATGGCCTTCAATAACAACCACATAAAATAACAACTTGCTGTAATGGGTATCTATTCTCCTTCAGTCTGGATTGGGTATCTATTCTCCTTCAGTCTGGATTGGGTATCTATTCTCCTTCAGTCTGGATTGGGTATCTATTCTCCTTCAGTCTGGATTGGGTATCTATTCTCCTTCAGTCTGGATTGGGTATCTATTCTCCTTCAGTCTGGATTGGGTATCTATTCTCCTTCAGTCTGGATTGGGTATCTATTCTCCTTCAGTCTGGATTGGGTATCTATTCTCCTTCAGTCTGGATTGGGTATCTATTCTCCTTCAGTCTGGATTGGGTATCTATTCTCTTTTAGTCTGGATTGGGTATCTATTCTCTTTTAGTCTGGATTGGGTATCTATTCTCTTTTAGTCTGGATTGGGTATCTATTCTCTTTTAGTCTGGATTGGGTATCTACTATCTTTAAGTCTGTATTGGGTATCTATTATCTTTAAATCTGGATTGGGCATCTATTATCACAGCCAGAAGAGGACTGGCCACCCCACATATGCTCTCTCTAATTCTCTTTCTTTCTCTCTCTCGGAGGACCTGAGCCCTGGGACGGTGCCCCAGGATTGCCTGATGTGATGGCTCCTTGCTGTCCCCAGTCCACCTGGCCATGCTGCTGCTCCAGTTTCAACTGTTCTGCCTTATTATTATTGGACCATGCTGGTCATTTATGAACATTTGAACATCTTGGCCATGTTCTGTTATAATCTCCACCCGGCACAGCCTTCAGTCCTTCAGTCTCCTTCAGTCTTGATTGGGTATCTATTCTCTTTTAGTCTGGATTGGGTATCTATTCTCTTTTAGTCTGGATTGGGTATCTATTATCTTTAAATCTGGATTGGGTATATAATCTCCTTCAGTCTGGATTGGGTATCTATTATCTTTAAATCTGGATTGGGTATATAATCTCCTTCAGTCTGGATTGGATATCTATTCTCCTTCAGTCCGGATTGGATATATATTCTCCTTCAGTCCGGATTGGGTATCTATTCTCCTTCAGTCCGGATTGGGTATCTATTCTCCTTCAGTCCGGATTGGGTATCTATTCTCCTTCAGTCCGGATTGGGTATCTATTCTCCTTCAGTCCGATTGGGTATCTATTCTCCTTCAGTCCGGATTGGGTATCTATTCTCCTTCAGTCCGGATTGGGTATCTATTCTCCTTCAGTCCGGATTGGGTATCTATTCTCCTTCAGTCCGGATTGGGTATCTATTCTCCTTCAGTCCGGATTGGGTATCTATTCTCCTTCAGTCCGGATTGGGTATCTATTCTCCTTCAGTCCGGATTGGGTATCTATTCTCCTTCAGTCCGGATTGGGTATCTATTCTCCTTCAGTCCGGATTGGGTATCTATTCTCCTTCAGTCCGGATTGGGTATCTATTCTCCTTCAGTCCGGATTGGGTATCTATTCTCCTTCAGTCCGGATTGGGTATCTATTCTCCTTCAGTCCGGATTGGGTATCTATTCTCCTTCAGTCCGGATTGGGTATCTATTCTCCTTCAGTCCGGATTGGGTATCTATTCTCCTTCAGTCCGATTGGGTATCTATTCTCCTTCAGTCCGGATTGGGTATCTATTCTCCTTCAGTCCGGATTGGGTATCTATTCTCCTTCAGTCCGGATTGGGTATCTATTCTCCTTCAGTCCGGATTGGGTATCTATTCTCCTTCAGTCCGGATTGGGTATCTATTCTCCTTCAGTCCGGATTGGGTATCTATTCTCCTTCAGTCCGGATTGGGTATCTATTCTCCTTCAGTCCGGATTGGGTATCTATTCTCCTTCAGTCCGGATTGGGTATCTATTCTCCTTCAGTCCGGATTGGGTATCTATTCTCCTTCAGTCCGGATTGGGTATCTATTCTCCTTCAGTCCGGATTGGGTATCTATTCTCCTTCAGTCCGGATTGGGTATCTATTCTCCTTCAGTCCGGATTGGGTATCTATTCTCCTTCAGTCCGGATTGGGTATCTATTCTCCTTCAGTCCGATTGGGTATCTATTCTCCTTCAGTCCGGATTGGGTATCTATTCTCCTTCAGTCCGGATTGGGTATCTATTCTCCTTCAGTCCGGATTGGGTATCTATTCTCCTTCAGTCCGGATTGGGTATCTATTCTCCTTCAGTCCGGATTGGGTATCTATTCTCCTTCAGTCCGGATTGGGTATCTATTCTCCTTCAGTCCGGATTGGGTATCTATTCTCCTTCAGTCCGATTGGGTATCTATTCTCCTTCAGTCCGGATTGGGTATCTATTCTCCTTCAGTCCGGATTGGGTATCTATTCTCCTTCAGTCCGGATTGGGTATCTATTCTCCTTCAGTCCGGATTGGGTATCTATTCTCCTTCAGTCCGGATTGGGTGTCTATTCTCCTTCAGTCCGGATTGGGTGTCTATTCTCCTTCAGTCCGGATTGGGTGTCTATTCTCCTTCAGTCCGGATTGGGTGTCTATTCTCCTTCAGTCCGGATTGGGTATCTATTCTCCTTCAGTCCGGATTGGGTATCTATTCTCCTTCAGTCCGGATTGGGTATCTATTCTCCTTCAGTCCGGATTGGGTATCTATTCTCCTTCAGTCCGGATTGGGTATCTATTCTCCTTCAGTCCGGATTGGGTATCTATTCTCCTTCAGTCCGGATTGGGTATCTATTCTCCTTCAGTCCGGATTGGGTATCTATTCTCCTTCAGTCTGGATTGGGTATCTATTCTCCTTCAGTCTGGATTGGGTATCTATTCTCCTTCAGTCTGGATTGGGGATCTATTCTCCTTCAGTCTGGATTGGGGATCTATTCTCCTTCAGTCTGGATTGGGTATCTATTCTCCTTCAGTCTGGATTGGGTATCTATTCTCCTTCAGTCTGGATTGGGTATCTATTCACTTTCTTCCCTCTCTCCATTTGTTGCTTTTCAGAAGAGCAGAACTTTTGGTGCTGACATTCCTCTCTTTCTCACTCTTATTCTCTCTCTCTCAGTCGCTCGCTCTCTCTCGGTCTCTCTCTCTCCCTCTCACTTGCTCTCTCTCTCTCTCACTTGCTCTCTCTCTCTCTCTCTCTCTCTCTCTCTCTCTCTCTCTCTCTCTCTCTCTCTCTCTCTCAGCCTCTCACTTTCTCCCTCTCTCTCTTGTACTCTAGCCAGAAACCTGGGCTACATTCTAGATTGCACTCTTGCCCGGCTTTATAAGAGGTTGTGTGGGGGCTGGGGGCACAGAACAGCAAGGGGCCTGGATAGAGGCTTGATGTCTTGGCACATTCAAATCTGATGAACAAAGCCTACCAAGAAGGGGCATCACAATAGCTGGACACACAGTACAGCACCAGCAGGCAGCTAGCCATTTCTGACCTATACCACACAAGACTAGCATGCCTAGCTCTATGACATATACCACACAAGACTAGCATGCCTAGCTCTCTGATCTATACCACACAAGACTAGCATGCCTAGCTCTCTGATCTATACCACACAAGACTAGCATGCCTAGCTCTCTGACCAATACCACACAAGACTAGCATGTCTAGCTCTCTGATCTATACCACACAAGACTAGCATGCCTAGCTCTCTGATCTATACCACACAAGACTAGCATGCCTAGCTCTCTGATCTATACCACACAAGACTAGCATGCCTAGCTCTCTGACCCTGCTCTCTGGCCCTGTCATGGTTCTGTCTCTGGCCCTGTCATGGTTCTGTCTCTGGCCCTGTCATGGTTCTGTCTCTGGCCCTGTCATGGTCCTGCTCTCTGGCCCTGTCGCGGTTCTGTCTCTAGCCCTGCTCTCTGGCCCTGTCGCGGTTCTGTCTCTAGCCCTGCTCTCTGGCCCTGTCGCGGTTCTGTCTCTAGCCCTGCTCTCTGGCCCTGTCGCGGTTCTGTCTCTAGCCCTGCTCTCTGGCCCTGTCGCGGTTCTGTCTCTAGCCCTGCTCTCTGGCCCTGTCGCGGTTCTGTCTCTAGCCCTGCTCTCTGGCCCTGTCGCGGTTCTGTTCTGGTCCTGCTCTCTGGCCCTGTCGCGGTTCTGTCTCTAGCCCTGCTCTCTGGCCCTGTCGCGGTTCTGTCTCTAGCCCTGCTCTCTGGCCCTGTCGCGGTTCTGTTCTGGTCCTGCTCTCTGGCCCTGTCACAGTTCTGTCTCTGTGCTCCCCCGGGCCTCTCTGCTGTGTAGCCGCCTGGGGAAGCATGTCTCTGTGTGTCTCTGACCCGGCAGAGCTGCTACTGCGGCTGGTGAGAATGGTAGTGCTGACACAGGAGGCCCCACAACCCCTCCTGCAGTAAAGCAGATTAGTAGTGCTGACACAGGAGGCCCCACAACCCCTCCTGCAGTAAAGCAGATTAGTAGTGCTGACACAGGAGGCCCCACAGCCCTCCTGCAGTAAAGCAGATTAGTAGTGCTGACACAGGAGGCCCCACAACCCCTCCTGCAGTAAATCAGATTAGTAGTGCTGACACAGGAGGCCCGCCACCCCTCCTGCAGTAAATCAGATTAGAAGTGCTGACACAGGAGGCCACACAGCCCTCCTGCAGTAAAGCAGATTACTAGTGCTGTCACAGGAGGCCCCACAACCCCTCCTGCAGTAAATCAGATTAGTAGTGCTGACACAGGAGGCCCCACAACCCCTCCTGCAGTAAATCAGATTACTAGTGCTGACACAGGAGGCCCCACAACCCCTCCTGCAGTAAATCAGATTAGTAGTGCTGACACAGGAGGCTCCACACCCCTCCTGCAGTAAAGCAGATTAGTGTGTGCAGCGCTGAAAGAATACGATCAATAACATTTTACCCACTGCCACGCGGCCGCACACTCTATCCCTCTACCCCGCCCTCTATCCCTCTATCCCACCCTCTATCCCTCTACCCCTCTACCCACCTCTATCCCTCTACCCACCTCTATCCCTCTACCCCACACCCTCTATCCCTCTACCCACCTCTATCCCTCTACCCACCTCTATCCCTCTACCCCACACCCTCTATCCCTCTACCCACCTCTATCCCTCTACCCACCTCTATCCCTCTATCCCACCCTCTATCCCTCTACCCACCTCTATCCCTCTATCCCACCCTCTATCCCTCTACCCCACCCTCTATCCCTCTATCCCTCTACCCACCTCTATCCCTCTACCCCACCCTCTATCCCTCTACCCACCTCTATCCCTCTACCCCACCCTCTATCCCTCTACCCACCTCTATCCCTCTATCCCACCCTCTATCCCTCTACCCACCTCTATCCCTCTATCCCACCCTCTATCCCTCTACCCCACCCTCTATCCCTCTATCCCTCTACCCACCTCTATCCCTCTACCCCACCCTCTATCCCTCTACCCACCTCTATCCCTCTACCCCACCCTCTATCCCTCTACCCCACCCCCCACACCCTCTATCCCTCTACCCCACCCTCTATCCCTCTACCCCACACCCTCTATCCCTCTACCCCACACCCTCTATCACTCTACCCCACCCCCACACCCTCTAATCCTCTACCCCACACACTCTATCCCTCTACCCCACCCTCTATCCCTCTACCCCACCTCTATATGGGTCTATATCCTCATTGTCCAGTACAGTATTAGATATGGGTCTATATCCTCATTGTCCAGTACAGTATTAGATATGGGTCTATATCCTCATTGTCCAGTATTAGATATGGGTCTATATCCCCATTGTCCAGTACAGTATTAGATATGGGTCTATATCCTCATTGTACAGTATTAGATATGGGTCTATATCCTCATTGTACAGTATTAGATATGGGTCTATATCCTCATTGTCCAGTACAGTATTAGATATGGGTCTATATCCTCATTGTCCAGTATTAGATATGGGTCTATATCCCCATTGTCCAGTACAGTATTAGATATGGGTCTATATCCTCATTGTCCAGTATTAGATATGGGTCTATATCCCCATTGTCCAGTACAGTATTAGATATGGGTCTATATCCTCATTGTCCAGTATTAGATATGGGTCTATATCCCCATTGTCCAGTACAGTATTAGATATGGGTCTATATCCTCATTGTCCAGTACAGTATTAGATATGGGTCTATATCCTCATTGTCCAGTCCAGTATTAGATATGGGTCTATATCCCCATTGTCCAGTACAGTATTAGATATGGGTCTATATCCTCATTGTACAGTACAGTATTAGATATGGGTCTATATCCTCATTGTCCAGTACAGTATTAGATATGGGTCGAA
Organism: Oncorhynchus masou masou; assembly: GCF_036934945.1. Lineage (NCBI taxonomy): Eukaryota > Metazoa > Chordata > Actinopteri > Salmoniformes > Salmonidae > Oncorhynchus > Oncorhynchus masou. Next base: position 32,968 of record NW_027010176.1, read on the forward strand.
ATCCTCATTGTCCAGTATTAGATATGGGTCTATATCCTCATTGTCCAGTATTAGATATGGGTCTATATTCCCATTGTCCAGTACAGTATTAGATATGGGTCTATATCCTCATTGTCCAGTATTAGATATGGGTCTATATTCCCATTGTCCAGTACAGTATTAGATATGGGTCTATATCCTCATTGTCCAGTATTAGATATGGGTCTATATCCCCATTGTCCAGTACAGTATTAGATATGGGTCTATATCCTCATTGTCCAGTATTAGATATGGGTCTATATCCTCATTGTCCAGTATTAGATATGGGTCTATATCCTCATTGTCCAGTATTAGATATGGGTCTATATCCTCATTGTCCAGTATTAGATATGGGTCTATATCCTCATTGTCCAGTATTAGATATGGGTCTATATCCTCATTGTCCAGTATTAGATATGGGTCTATATCCCCATTGTCCAGTACAGTATTAGATATGGGTCTATATCCTCATTGTCCAGTATTAGATATGGGTCTATATCCTCATTGTCCAGTACAGTATTAGATATGGGTCTATATCCTCATTGTCCAGTACAGTATTAGATATGGGTCTATATCCTCATTGTCCAGTACAGTATTAGATATGGGTCTATATCCTCATTGTCCAGTACAGTATTAGATATGGGTCTATATCCTCATTGTCCAGTATTAGATATGGGTCTATATCCTCATTGTCCAGTACAGTATTAGATATAGGTCTATATCCTCATTGTCAGTATTAGATATGGGTCAGTATTAGATATGGGTCTATATCCTCATTGTCCAGTACAGTATTAGATATGGGTCTATATCCTCATTGTCCAGTACAGTATTAGATATGGGTTCTATATCCAGTCATTCATTGTCCAGTACAGTATTAGATATGGGTCTATATCCTCATTGTCCAGTATTAGATATGGGTCTAAATTGTCCAGTCATTGTCCAGTATTAGATATGGGTCTATATCCTCATTGTCCAGTATTAGATATGGGTCTATATTCCCATTGTATGGGTCCAGTAGTATTATATATGGGTCTATATCCCCATTGTCCAGTTATATATGGGTCTATATCCTCATTGTCCAGTATTAGATATGGGTCTATATCCTCATTGTCAGTACAGTATTAGATATGGGTCTATATCTTCATTGTCCAGTATTAGATATGGGTCTATATCCTCATTGTCCAGTATATTAGATATGGGTCTATATCCTCATTGTCCAGTATATTAGATATGGGTCTATATCCCCTCATTGTCCAGTATTAGATATGGGTCTATATCCCCATTGTCCAGTACAGTATTAGATATGGGTCTATATCCTCATTGTCAGTATATTAGATATGGGTCTATATCCTCATTGTCCAGTACAGTATTAGATATGGGTCTATATCCTCATTGTCCAGTACAGTATTAGATATGGGTCTATATCCTCATTGTCCAGTACAGTATTAGATATGGGTCTATATCCTCATTGTCCAGTACAGTATTAGATATGGGTCTATATCCTCATTGTCCAGTATTAGATATGGGTCTATATCCTCATTGTCCAGTACAGTATTAGTCTATATCCTCATTGTCCAGTATTAGATATGGGTCTATATCCTCATTGTCCAGTACAGTATTAGATATGGGTCTATATCCTCATTGTCCAGTA
>NW_027010177.1:0-34634 GCF_036934945.1 Oncorhynchus masou masou
CTAGTGTGAAACGAATCAGGTCTTACTTATTGTCTAGTGTCAAACGAATCAGGTCTTACCTATTGTCTAGTGTGAAACGAATCAGGTCTTACCTATTGTCTAGTGTGAAACGAATCAGGTCTTACCTATTGTCTAGTGTGAAACTAATCAGGTCTTAATTATTGTCTAGTGTGAAACTAATCAGGTCTTACTTATTGTCTAGTGTGAAACGAATCAGGTCTTACCTATTGCATAGTGTGAGATGAATCAGGTCTTACATATTGTCTAGTGTGAAATGAATCAGGTCTTACCTATTGTCTAGTGCCAAACGAATCAGGTCTTACCTATGGTCTAGTGTGAAATGAATCAGGTCTTACCTATTGTCTAGTGCCAAACGAATCAGGTCTTACCTATGGTCTAGTGTGAAATGAATCAGGTCTTACCTATTGTCTAGTGCCAAACAAATCAGGTCTTACCTATTGTCAAGTGCCAAATGAATCAGGTCTTAGCTATGGTCTAGTGCCAAACAAATCAGGTCTTAGATATCGTCTGCTGTGAAATGAATCAGGTCTTACCTATGGTCTAGTGTGAAATGAATCAGGTCTTACTTACTGTCTAGTTTGAAACGAATCAGGTCTTACTTATTGTGTCGTGGGAAAGGAATCAGATCTTACCTATTGTCTAGTGTGAAATGAATCAGGTCTTACCTATGGTCTAGTGTGAAATGAATCAGGTCTTACCTATGGTCTAGTGTGAAATGAATCAGGTCTTACCTATTGTCTAGTGTGAAACGAACCAGGTCTTACCTATTGTCTAGTGTGAAATGAAGCAGGTCTTACCTATTGTCTAGTGTGAAATGAATCAGGTCTTACATATGGTCTAGTGTGAAATGAATTTGTAAGTCGCTCTGGATAAGAGCGTCTGCTAAATGACTTAAATGTAATGTAAATGAATCAGGTCTTACCTATTATCTAGTGCCAAACGAATCAGGTCTTACCTATTGTCTAGTGTGAAATGAACCAGGTCTTACCTATGGTCTTGTGTGAAACAAATCAGGTCTTAGATATCGTCTGCTGTGAAATGAATCAGGTCTTACCTATGGTCTAGTGTGAAATGAATCAGGTCTTACCTATTGTCTAGTGTGAAACGAATCAGGTCTTACCTATTGTCTAGTGTGAAACGAACCGGGTCTTACCTATGGTCTAGTGTGAAATGAATCAGGTCTTACCTATGGTCTAGTGTGAAACGAATCAGGTCTTACCTATGGTCTAGTGTGAAACGAATCAGGTCTTACCTATTGTCTAGTGTGAAATGAATCAGGTCTTACCTATTGTCTAGTGCGAAACGAATCAGGCATTACTTATTGTCTAGTGTGAAATGAATCAGGTCTTACCTATTGTCAAGTGTGAAACGAATCAGGTCTTACCTATTGTCTAGTGTGAAACGAATCAGGCATTACTTATTGTCTAGTGTGAAACGAATCAGGTCTTACCTATTGTCAAGTGCCAAACGAATCAGGTCTTAGCTATGGTCTAGTGTGAAACAAATCAGGTCTTAGATATCATCTGCTGTGAAATGAATCAGGTCTTACCTATGGTCTAGTGTGAAATGAATCAGGTCTTACTTACTGTCTAGTTTGAAACGAATCAGGTCTTACTTATTGTGTCGTGGGAAAGGAATCAGATCTTACATATTGTCTAGTGTGAAATGAATCAGGTCTTACCTATTGTCTAGTGTGAAACGAACCGGGTCTTACCTATGGTCTAGTGTGAAATGAATCAGGTCTTACCTATTGTCTAGTGTGAAACGAACCAGGTCTTACCTATTGTCTAGTGTGAAATGAATCAGGTCTTACCTATTGTCTAGTGTGAAATGAATCAGGTCTTACATATGGTCTAGTGTGAAATGAATCAGGTCTTACCTATTGTCTAGTGCCAAACGAATCAGGTCTTACCTATGGTCTAGTGTGAAATGAATCAGGTCTTACCTATTGTCTAGTGTGAAACGAATCAGGCATTACTTATTGTCTAGTGTGAAACGAATCAGGTCTTACCTATTGTCTAGTGCCAAACGAATCAGGTCTTACCTATTGTCAAGTGCCAAACGAATCAGGTCTTAGCTATGGTCTAGTGTGAAACAAATCAGGTCTTAGATATCGTCTGCTGTGAAATGAATCAGGTCTTACCTATGGTCTAGTGTGAAATGAATCAGGTCTTACTTACTGTCTAGTTTGAAGCGAATCAGGTCTTACTTATTGTGTCGTGGGAAAGGAATCAGATCTTACATATTGTCTAGTGTGAAATGAATCAGGTCTTACCTATTGTCTAGTGTGAAACGAACCGGGTCTTACCTATGGTCTAGTGTGAAATGAATCAGGTCTTACCTATTGTCTAGTGTGAAACGAACCAGGTCTTACCTATTGTCTAGTGTGAAATGAATCAGGTCTTACCTATTGTCTAGTGTGAAATGAATCAGGTCTTACATATGGTCTAGTGTGAAATGAATCAGGTCTTACCTATTGTCTAGTGCCAAACGAATCAGGTCTTACCTATGGTCTAGTGTGAAATGAATCAGTTCTTACCTATTGTCTAGTGTGAAATGAATCAGGTCTTACTTACTGTCTAGTTTGAAACGAATCAGGTCTTACTTATTGTGTCGTGGGAAAGGAATCAGATCTTACATATTGTCTAGTGTGAAATGAATCAGGTCTTACCTATTGTCTAGTGTGAAACGAACCGGGTCTTACCTATGGTCTAGTGTGAAATGAATCAGGTCTTACCTATTGTCTAGTGTGAAACGAACCAGGTCTTACCTATTGTCTAGTGTGAAATGAATCAGGTCTTACCTATTGTCTAGTGTGAAATGAATCAGGTCTTACATATGGTCTAGTGTGAAATGAATTTGTAAGTCGCTCTGGATAAGAGCGTCTGCTAAATGACTTAAATGTAATGTAAATGAATCAGGTCTTACCTATTGTCTAGTGCCAAACGAATCAGGTCTTACCTATTGTCTAGTGTGAAATGAACCAGGTCTTACCTATGGTCTTGTGTGAAACAAATAAATCAGGTCTTAGATATCGTCTGCTGTGAAATGAATCAGGTCTTACCTATGGTCTAGTGTGAAATGAATCAGGTCTTACCTATTGTCTAGTGTGAAACGAATCAGGTCTTACCTATTGTCTAGTGTGAAACGAACCGGGTCTTACCTATGGTCTAGTGTGAAATGAATCAGGTCTTACCTATGGTCTAGTGTGAAACGAATCAGGTCTTACCTATGGTCTAGTGTGAAACGAATCAGGTCTTACCTATTGTCTAGTGTGAAATGAATCAGGTCTTACCTATTGTCTAGTGCGAAACGAATCAGGCATTACTTATTGTCTAGTGTGAAATGAATCAGGTCTTACCTATTGTCAAGTGTGAAACGAATCAGGTCTTACCTATTGTCTAGTGTGAAACGAATCAGGCATTACTTATTGTCTAGTGTGAAACGAATCAGGTCTTACCTATTGTCTAGTGCCAAACGAATCAGGTCTTACCTATTGTCAAGTGCCAAACGAATCAGGTCTTAGCTATGGTCTAGTGTGAAACAAATCAGGTCTTAGATATCGTCTGCTGTGAAATGAATCAGGTCTTACCTATGGTCTAGTGTGAAATGAATCAGGTCTTACTTACTGTCTAGTTTGAAACGAATCAGGTCTTACTTATTGTGTCGTGGGAAAGGAATCAGATCTTACATATTGTCTAGTGTGAAATGAATCAGGTCTTACCTATTGTCTAGTGTGAAACGAACCGGGTCTTACCTATGGTCTAGTGTGAAATGAATCAGGTCTTACCTATTGTCTAGTGTGAAACGAACCAGGTCTTACCTATTATCTAGTGTGAAATGAATCAGGTCTTACCTATTGTCTAGTGTGAAATGAATCAGGTCTTACCTATTGTCTAGTGTGAAACGAATCAGGTCTTACCTATTGTCTAGTGTGAAACGAATCAGGCATTACTTATTGTCTAGTGTGAAACGAATCAGGTCTTACCTATTGTCTAGTGTGAAACGAATCAGGTCGTACCTATGGTCTAGTGTGAAACAAATCAGGTCTTACTTATTGTCTAGTGTCAAACGAATCAGGTCTTACCTATTGCATAGTGTGAGATGAATCAGGTCTTACATATTGTCTAGTGTGAAATGAATCAGGTCTTACCTATTGTCTAGTGCCAAACGAATCAGGTCTTACCTATGGTCTAGTGCGAAACGAATCAGGTCTTACCTATTGTCTAGTGCCAAACGAATCAGGTCTTAGCTATGGTCTAGTGTGAAACAAATCAGGTCTTAGATATCGTCTGCTGTGAAATGAATCAGGTCTTACCTATGGTCTAGTGTGAAATGAATCAGGTCTTACTTACTGTCTAGTTTGAAACGAATCAGGTCTTACTTATTGTGTCGTGGGAAAGGAATCAGATCTTAACAATTGTCTAGTGTGAAATGAATCAGGTCTTACCTATTGTCTAGTGTGAAATGAATCAGGTCTTACTTATTGTGTCGTGTGAAATGAATCAGGTCTTACCTATTGTCTAGTGTGAAACGAACCAGGTCTTACCTATTGTCTAGTGTGAAATGAATCAGGTCTTACATATGGTCTAGTGTGAAATGAATCAGGTCTTACATATGGTCCAGTGTGAAATGAATTTGTAAGTCGCTCTGGATAAGAGCGTCTGCTAAATGACTTAAATGTAATGTAAATGAATCAGGTCTTACCTATTGTCTAGTGCCAAACGAATCAGGTCTTACCTATTGTCTAGTGTGAAATGAACCAGGTCTTACCTATGGTCTTGTGTGAAACAAATCAGGTCTTAGATATCGTCTGCTGTGAAATGAATCAGGTCTTACCTATGGTCTAGTGTGAAATGAATCAGGTCTTACCTATTGTCTAGTGTGAAACGAATCAGGTCTTACCTATTGTCTAGTGTGAAACGAACCGGGTCTTACCTATGGTCTAGTGTGAAATGAATCAGGTCTTACCTATGGTCTAGTGTGAAACGAATCAGGTCTTACCTATGGTCTAGTGTGAAACGAATCAGGTCTTACCTATTGTCTAGTGTGAAATGAATCAGGTCTTACCTATTGTCTAGTGCGAAACGAATCAGGCATTACTTATTGTCTAGTGTGAAATGAATCAGGTCTTACCTATTGTCAAGTGTGAAATGAATCAGGTCTTACCTATTGTCTAGTGTGAAACGAATCAGGCATTACTTATTGTCTAGTGTGAAACGAATCAGGTCTTACCTATTGTCTAGTGCCAAATGAATCAGGTCTTACCTATTGTCAAGTGCCAAACGAATCAGGTCTTAGCTATGGTCTAGTGTGAAACAAATCAGGTCTTAGATATCGTCTGCTGTGAAATGAATCAGGTCTTACCTATGGTCTAGTGTGAAATGAATCAGGTCTTACTTACTGTCTAGTTTGAAACGAATCAGGTCTTACTTATTGTGTCGTGGGAAAGGAATCAGATCTTACATATTGTCTAGTGTGAAATGAATCAGGTCTTACCTATTGTCTAGTGTGAAATGAACCAGGTCTTACCTATGGTCTAGTGTGAAATGAATCAGGTCTTACCTATTGTCTAGTGTGAAACGAACCAGGTCTTACCTATTGTCTAGTGTGAAATGAATCAGGTCTTACCTATTGTCTAGTGTGAAATGAATCAGGTCTTACATATGGTCTAGTGTGAAATGAATCAGGTCTTACCTATTGTCTAGTGCCAAACGAATCAGGTCTTACCTATGGTCTAGTGTGAAATGAATCAGGTCTTACCTATTGTCTAGTGTGAAATGAATCAGGTCTTACTTACTGTCTAGTTTGAAACGAATCAGGTCTTACTTATTGTGTCGTGGGAAAGGAATCAGATCTTACATATTGTCTAGTGTGAAATGAATCAGGTCTTACCTATTGTCTAGTGTGAAACGAACCGGGTCTTACCTATGGTCTAGTGTGAAATGAATCAGGTCTTACCTATTGTCTAGTGTGAAACGAACCAGGTCTTACCTATTGTCTAGTGTGAAATGAATCAGGTCTTACCTATTGTCTAGTGTGAAATGAATCAGGTCTTACATATGGTCTAGTGTGAAATGAATTTGTAAGTCGCTCTGGATAAGAGCGTCTGCTAAATGACTTAAATGTAATGTAAATGAATCAGGTCTTACCTATTGTCTAGTGCCAAACGAATCAGGTCTTACCTATTGTCTAGTGTGAAATGAACCAGGTCTTACCTATGGTCTTGTGTGAAACAAATCAGGTCTTAGATATCGTCTGCTGTGAAATGAATCAGGTCTTACCTATGGTCTAGTGTGAAATGAATCAGGTCTTACCTATTGTCTAGTGTGAAACGAATCAGGTCTTACCTATTGTCTAGTGTGAAACGAACCGGGTCTTACCTATGGTCTAGTGTGAAATGAATCAGGTCTTACCTATGGTCTAGTGTGAAACGAATCAGGTCTTACCTATGGTCTAGTGTGAAACGAATCAGGTCTTACCTATTGTCTAGTGTGAAATGAATCAGGTCTTACCTATTGTCTAGTGCGAAACGAATCAGGCATTACTTATTGTCTAGTGTGAAATGAATCAGGTCTTACCTATTGTCAAGTGTGAAACGAATCAGGTCTTACCTATTGTCTAGTGTGAAACGAATCAGGCATTACTTTTTGTCTTGTGTGAAACGAATCAGGTCTTACCTATTGTCTAGTGCCAAACGAATCAGGTCTTACCTATTGTCAAGTGCCAAACGAATCAGGTCTTAGCTATGGTCTAGTGTGAAACAAATCAGGTCTTAGATATCGTCTGCTGTGAAATGAATCAGGTCTTACCTATGGTCTAGTGTGAAATGAATCAGGTCTTACTTACTGTCTAGTTTGAAACGAATCAGGTCTTACTTATTGTGTCGTGGGAAAGGAATCAGATCTTACATATTGTCTAGTGTGAAATGAATCAGGTCTTACCTATTGTCTAGTGTGAAACGAACCGGGTCTTACCTATGGTCTAGTGTGAAATGAATCAGGTCTTAACTATTGTCTAGTGTGAAACGAACCAGGTCTTACCTATTGTCTAGTGTGAAATGAATCAGGTCTTACCTATTGTCTAGTGTGAAATGAATCAGGTCTTACATATGGTCTAGTGTGAAATGAATCAGGTCTTACCTATTGTCTAGTGCCAAACGAATCAGGTCTTACCTATGGTCTAGTGTGAAATGAATCAGGTCTTACCTATGGTCTAGTGTGAAATGAATCAGGTCTTACCTATGGTCTAGTGTGAAATGAATCAGGTCTTACCTATGGTCTTGTGTGAAACGAATCAGGTCTTAGATATTGTCTGCTGTGAAATGAATCAGGTCTTACCTATGGTCTAGTGTGAAATGAATCAGGTCTTACCTATTGTCTAGTGTGAAACGAATCAGGTCTTACCTATTGTCTAGTGTGAAACGAACCGGGTCTTACCTATGGTCTAGTGTGAAATGAATCAGGTCTTACCTATGGTCTAGTGTGAAACGAATCAGGTCTTACCTATGGTCTAGTGTGAAACGAATCAGGTCTTACCTATTGTCTAGTGTGAAATTAATCAGGTCTTACCTATTGTCCAGTGCGAAACGAATCAGGCATTACTTATTGTCTAGTGTGAAATGAATCAGGGCTTACCTATTGTCAAGTGTGAAACGAATCAGGTCTTACCTATTGTCTAGTGTGAAACGAATCAGGCATTACTTATTGTCTAGTGTGAAACGAATCAGGTCTTACCTATTGTCTAGTGTGAAATGAATCAGGTCTTACCTATTGTCTAGTGCGAAACGAATCAGGCATTACTTATTGTCTAGTGTGAAATGAATCAGGTCTTACCTATTGTCTAGTGTGAAACGAATCAGGTCTTACCTATTGTCAAGTGTGAAACGAATCAGGTCTTACCTATTGTCTAGTGTGAAATGAATCAGGTCTTACCTATTGTCTAGTGTGAAATGAATCAGGTCTTACCTATTGTCTAGTGTGAAACGAATCAGGCATTACTTATTGTCTAGTGTGAAATGAATCAGGTCTTACCTATTGCCTAGTGTGAAATGAATCAGGTCTTACCTATTGTCTAGTGTGAAACGAATCAGGTCTTACCTATTGTCAAGTGCCAAACGAATCAGGTCTTACTTATTGTCTATTTTGAAAAGAATCATGTCTTACTTATCATCTAGTGCGAAACGAATCAGGTCGTACCTATGGTCTAGTGTGAAACGAATCAGGTCTTACTTATTGTCTAGTGTCAAACGAATCAGGTCTTACCTATTGTCTAGTGTGAAATGAATCAGGTCTTACCTATTGTCTAGTGTGAAACGAATCAGGTCTTACCTATTGTCTAGTGTGAAACGAATCAGGTCTTACCTATTGTCTAGTGTGAAACGCACCGGGTCTTACCTATGGTCTAGTGTGAAATGAATCAGGTCTTACCTATGGTCTAGTGTGAAACGAATCAGGTCTTACCTATGGTCTAGTGTGAAACGAATCAGGTCTTACCTATTGTCTAGTGTGAAATGAATCAGGTCTTACCTATTGTCAAGTGTGAAACGAATCAGGTCTTACCTATTGTCTAGTGTGAAACGAATCAGGCATTACTTATTGTCTAGTGTGAAACTAATCAGGTCTTACCTATTGTCTAGTGTGAAATGAATCAGGTCTTACCTATTGTCTAGTGCGAAACGAATCAGGCATTACTTATTGTCTAGTGTGAAATGAATCAGGTCTTACCTATTGTCTAGTGTGAAAGGAATCAGGTCTTACCTATTGTCTAGTGTGAAACGAATCAGGTCTTACCTATTGTCTAGTGTGAAATGAATCAGGTCTTACCTATTGTCTAGTGTGAAATGAATCAGGTCTTACCTATTGTCTAGTGTGAAACGAATCAGGCATTACTTATTGTCTAGTGTGAAATGAATCAGGTCTTACCTATTGTCTAGTGTGAAATGAATCAGGTCTTACCTATTGTCTAGTGTGAAACGAATCAGGTCTTACCTATTGTCAAGTGCCAAACGAATCAGTTCTTACTTATTGTCTATTTTGAAAAGAATCATGTCTTACTTATCATCTAGTGCGAAACGAATCAGGTCGTACCTATGGTCTAGTGTGAAACGAATCAGGTCTTACTTATTGTCTAGTGTCAAACGAATCAGGTCTTACCTATTGTCTAGTGTGAAACGAATCAGGTCTTACCTATTGTCTAGTGTGAAACGAATCAGGTCTTACCTATTGTCTAGTGTGAAACTAATCAGGTCTTACTTATTGTCTAGTGTGAAACTAATCAGGTCTTACCTATGGTCTAGTGCGAAACGAATCAGGTCTTACCTATTGTCTAGTGCCAAACGAATCAGGTCTTACCTATGGTCTAGTGTGAAATGAATCAGGTCTTACCTATTGTCTAGTGCCAAACGAATCAGGTCTTACCTATTGTCAAGTGCCAAACGAATCAGGTCTTAGCTATGGTCTAGTGTGAAACAAATCAGGTCTTAGATATCGTCTGCTGTGAAATGAATCAGGTCTTAGCTATGGTCTAGTGTGAAATGAATCAGGTCTTACTTACTGTCTAGTTTGAAACGAATCAGGTCTTACTTATTGTGTCGTGGGAAAGGAATCAGATCTTACCTATTGTCTAGTGTGAAATGAATCAGGTCTTACCTATTGTCTAGTGTGAAACGAACCGGGTCTTACCTATGGTCTAGTGTGAAATGAATCAGGTCTTACCTATTGTCTAGTGTGAAACGAACCAGGTCTTACCTATTGTCTAGTGTCAAATGAATCAGGTCTTACCTATTGTCAAGTGCCAAACGAATCAGGTCTTACTTATTGTCTATTTTGAAAAGAATCATGTCTTACTTATCATCTAGTGCGAAACGAATCAGGTCGTACCTATGGTCTAGTGTGAAACGAATCAGGTCTTACTTATTGTCTAGTGTCAAACGAATCAGGTCTTACCTATTGTCTAGTGTGAAACGAATCAGGTCTTACCTATTGTCTAGTGTGAAACGAATCAGGTCTTACCTATTGTCTAGTGTGAAACTAATCAGGTCTTACTTATTGTCTAGTGTGAAACTAATCAGGTCTTACTTATTGTCTAGTGTGAAACGAATCAGGTCTTACCTATTGCATAGTGTGAGATGAATCAGGTCTTACATATTGTCTAGTGTGAAATGAATCAGGTCTTACCTATTGTCTAGTGCCAAACGAATCAGGTCTTACCTATGGTCTAGTGCGAAACGAATCAGGTCTTACCTATTGTCTAGTGCCAAACGAATCAGGTCTTACCTATGGTCTAGTGTGAAATGAATCAGGTCTTACCTATTGTCTAGTGCCAAACAAATCAGGTCTTACCTATTGTCAAGTGCCAAATGAATCAGGTCTTAGCTATGGTCTAGTGTGAAACAAATCAGGTCTTAGATATCGTCTGCTGTGAAATGAATCAGGTCTTACCTATGGTCTAGTGTGAAATGAATCAGGTCTTACTTACTGTCTAGTTTGAAACGAATCAGGTCTTACTTATTGTGTCGTGGGAAAGGAATCAGATCTTACCTATTGTCTAGTGTGAAATGAATCAGGTCTTACCTATTGTCTAGTGTGAAACGAATCAGGTCTTACCTATTGTCTAGTGTGAAACGAATCAGGCATTACTTATTGTCTAGTGTGAAACGAATCAGGTCTTACCTATTGTCTAGTGTGAAACGAATCAGGTCGTACCTATGGTCTAGTGTGAAACGAATCAGGTCTTACTTATTGTCTAGTGTCAAACGAATCAGGTCTTACCTATTGTCTAGTGTGAAACGAATCAGGTCTTACCTATTGTCTAGTGTGAAACGAATCAGGTCTTACCTATTGTCTAGTGTGAAACTAATCAGGTCTTACTTATTGTCTAGTGTGAAACTAATCAGGTCTTACTTATTGTCTAGTGTGAAACGAATCAGGTCTTAACTATTGCATAGTGTGAGACAAATCAGGTCTTACCTATTGTCTAGTGTGAAATGAATCAGGTCTTACCTATTGTCTAGTGCCAAACGAATCAGGTCTTACCTATTGTCTAGTGCCAAAAGAATCATGTCTTACCTATTGTCTAGTGTGAAAGGAATCAGGTCTTACCTATGGTCTAGTGTGAAATGAATCAGGTCTTACCTATTGTCTAGTGCCAAACGAATCAGGTCTTACCTATTGTCAAGTGCCAAATGAATCAGGTCTTAGCTATGGTCTAGTGTGAAACAAATCAGGTCTTAGATATCGTCTGCTGTGAAATGAATCAGGTCTTACCTATGGTCTAGTGTGAAATGAATCAGGTCTTACTTACTGTCTAGTTTGAAACGAATCAGGTCTTACTTATTGTGTCGTGGGAAAGGAATCAGATCTTACCTATTGTCTAGTGTGAAATGAATCAGGTCTTACCTATTGTCTAGTGTGAAACGAACCGGGTCTTACCTATGGTCTAGTGTGAAATGAATCAGGTCTTACCTATTGTCTAGTGTGAAACGAACCAGGTCTTACCTATTGTCTAGTGTGAAATGAATCAGGTCTTACCTATTGTCTAGTGTGAAATGAATCAGGTCTTACATATGGTCTAGTGTGAAATGAATTTGTAAGTCGCTCTGGATAAGAGCGTCTGCTAAATGACTTAAATGTAATGTAAATGAATCAGGTCTTACCTATTGTCTAGTGCCAAACGAATCAGGTCTTACCTATTGTCTAGTGTGAAATGAACCAGGTCTTACCTATGGTCTTGTGTGAAACAAATCAGGTCTTAGATATCGTCTGCTGTGAAATGAATCAGGTCTTACCTATGGTCTAGTGTGAAATGAATCAGGTCTTACCTATTGTCTAGTGTGAAACGAATCAGGTCTTACCTATTGTCTAGTGTGAAACGAACCGGGTCTTACCTATGGTCTAGTGTGAAATGAATCAGGTCTTACCTATGGTCTAGTGTGAAACGAATCAGGTCTTACCTATGGTCTAGTGTGAAACGAATCAGGTCTTACCTATTGTCTAGTGTGAAATGAATCAGGTCTTACCTATTGTCTAGTGCGAAACGAATCAGGCATTACTTATTGTCTAGTGTGAAATGAATCAGGTCTTACCTATTGTCAAGTGTGAAACGAATCAGGTCTTACCTATTGTCTAGTGTGAAACGAATCAGGCATTACTTATTGTCTAGTGTGAAACGAATCAGGTCTTACCTATTGTCTAGTGCCAAACGAATCAGGTCTTACCTATTGTCAAGTGCCAAACGAATCAGGTCTTAGCTATGGTCTAGTGTGAAACAAATCAGGTCTTAGATATCGTCTGCTGTGAAATGAATCAGGTCTTACCTATGGTCTAGTGTGAAATGAATCAGGTCTTACTTACTGTCTAGTTTGAAACGAATCAGGTCTTACTTATTGTGTCGTGGGAAAGGAATCAGATCTTACATATTGTCTAGTGTGAAATGAATCAGGTCTTACCTATTGTCTAGTGTGAAACGAACCGGGTCTTACCTATGGTCTAGTGTGAAATGAATCAGGTCTTACCTATTGTCTAGTGTGAAATGAATCAGGTCTTACCTATTGTCTAGTGTGAAATGAATCAGGTCTTACATATGGTCTAGTGTGAAATGAATCAGGTCTTACCTATTGTCTAGTGCCAAACGAATCAGGTCTTACCTATGGTCTAGTGTGAAATGAATCAGGTCTTACCTATTGTCTAGTGTGAAATGAATCAGGTCTTACCTATTGTCTAGTGTGAAACGAACCAGGTCTTACCTATTGTCTAGTGTGAAATGAATCAGGTCTTACCTATTGTCTAGTGTGAAATGAATCAGGTCTTACATATGGTCTAGTGTGAAATGAATTTGTAAGTCGCTCTGGATAAGAGCGTCTGCTAAATGACTTAAATGTAATGTAAATGAATCAGGTCTTACCTATTGTCTAGTGCCAAACGAATCAGGTCTTACCTATTGTCTAGTGTGAAATGAACCAGGTCTTACCTATGGTCTTGTGTGAAACAAATCAGGTCTTAGATATCGTCTGCTGTGAAATGAATCAGGTCTTACCTATGGTCTAGTGTGAAATGAATCAGGTCTTACCTATTGTCTAGTGTGAAACGAATCAGGTCTTACCTATTGTCTAGTGTGAAACGAACCGGGTCTTACCTATGGTCTAGTGTGAAATGAATCAGGTCTTACCTATGGTCTAGTGTGAAACGAATCAGGTCTTACCTATGGTCTAGTGTGAAACGAATCAGGTCTTACCTATTGTCTAGTGTGAAATGAATCAGGTCTTACCTATTGTCTAGTGCGAAACGAATCAGGCATTACTTATTGTCTAGTGTGAAATGAATCAGGTCTTACCTATTGTCAAGTGTGAAACGAATCAGGTCTTACCTATTGTCTAGTGTGAAACGAATCAGGCATTACTTATTGTCTAGTGTGAAACGAATCAGGTCTTACCTATTGTCTAGTGCCAAACGAATCAGGTCTTACCTATTGTCAAGTGCCAAACGAATCAGGTCTTAGCTATGGTCTAGTGTGAAACAAATCAGGTCTTAGATATCGTCTGCTGTGAAATGAATCAGGTCTTACCTATGGTCTAGTGTGAAATGAATCAGGTCTTACTTACTGTCTAGTTTGAAACGAATCAGGTCTTACTTATTGTGTCGTGGGAAAGGAATCAGATCTTACATATTGTCTAGTGTGAAATGAATCAGGTCTTACCTATTGTCTAGTGTGAAACGAAACGGGTCTTACCTATGGTCTAGTCTGAAATGAATCAGGTCTTACCTATTGTCTAGTGTGAAATGAATCAGGTCTTACCTATTGTCTAGTGTGAAATGAATCAGGTCTTACATATGGTCTAGTGTGAAATGAATCAGGTCTTACCTATTGTCTAGTGCCAAACGAATCAGGTCTTACCTATGGTCTAGTGTGAAATGAATCAGGTCTTACCTATTGTCTAGTGTGAAATGAATCAGGTCTTACTTACTGTCTAGTTTGAAACGAATCAGGTCTTACTTATTGTGTCGTGGGAAAGGAATCAGATCTTACATATTGTCTAGTGTGAAATGAATCAGGTCTTACCTATTGTCTAGTGTGAAACGAACCAGGTCTTACCTATGGTCTAGTGTGAAATGAATCAGGTCTTACCTATTGTCTAGTGTGAAACGAACCAGGTCTTACCTATTGTCTAGTGTGAAATGAATCAGGTCTTACCTATTGTCTAGTGTGAAATGAATCAGGTCTTACATATGGTCTAGTGTGAAATGAATTTGTAAGTCGCTCTGGATAAGAGCGTCTGCTAAATGACTTAAATGTAATGTAAATGAATCAGGTCTTACCTATTGTCTAGTGCCAAACGAATCAGGTCTTACCTATTGTCTAGTGTGAAATGAACCAGGTCTTACCTATGGTCTTGTGTGAAACAAATCAGGTCTTAGATATCGTCTGCTGTGAAATGAATCAGGTCTTACCTATGGTCTAGTGTGAAATGAATCAGGTCTTACCTATTGTCTAGTGTGAAACGAATCAGGTCTTACCTATTGTCTAGTGTGAAACGAACCGGGTCTTACCTATGGTCTAGTGTGAAATGAATCAGGTCTTACCTATGGTCTAGTGTGAAACGAATCAGGTCTTACCTATGGTCTAGTGTGAAACGAATCAGGTCTTACCTATTGTCTAGTGTGAAATGAATCAGGTCTTACCTATTGTCTAGTGCGAAACGAATCAGGCATTACTTATTGTCTAGTGTGAAACGAATCAGGTCTTACCTATTGCATAGTGTGAGATGAATCAGGTCTTACATATTGTCTAGTGTGAAATGAATCAGGTCTTACCTATTGTCTAGTGCCAAACGAATCAGGTCTTACCTATGGTCTAGTGCGAAACGAATCAGGTCTTACCTATTGTCTAGTGCCAAACGAATCAGGTCTTACCTATGGTCTAGTGTGAAATGAATCAGGTCTTACCTATTGTCTAGTGCCAAACAAATCAGGTCTTACCTATTGTCAAGTGCCAAATGAATCAGGTCTTAGCTATGGTCTAGTGTGAAACAAATCAGGTCTTAGATATCGTCTGCTGTGAAATGAATCAGGTCTTACCTATGGTCTAGTGTGAAATGAATCAGGTCTTACTTACTGTCTAGTTTGAAACGAATCAGGTCTTACTTATTGTGTCGTGGGAAAGGAATCAGATCTTACCTATTGTCTAGTGTGAAATGAATCAGGTCTTACCTATTGTCTAGTGTGAAACGAATCGGGTCTTACCTATGGTCTAGTGTGAAATGAATCAGGTCTTACCTATTGTCTAGTGTGAAACGAACCAGGTCTTACCTATTGTCTAGTGTGAAATGAATCAGGTCTTACCTATTGTCTAGTGTGAAATGAATCAGGTCTTACATATGGTCTAGTGTGAAATGAATTTGTAAGTCGCTCTGGATAAGAGCGTCTGCTAAATGACTTAAATGTAATGTAAATGAATCAGGTCTTACCTATTGTCTAGTGCCAAACGAATCAGGTCTTACCTATTGTCTAGTGTGAAATGAACCAGGTCTTACCTATGGTCTTGTGTGAAACAAATCAGGTCTTAGATATTGTCTGCTGTGAAATGAATCAGGTCTTACCTATGGTCTAGTGTGAAATGAATCAGGTCTTACCTATTGTCTAGTGTGAAACGAATCAGGTCTTACCTATTGTCTAGTGTGAAACGAACCGGGTCTTACCTATGGTCTAGTGTGAAATGAATCAGGTCTTACCTATGGTCTAGTGTGAAACGAATCAGGTCTTACCTATGGTCTAGTGTGAAATGAATCAGGTCTTACCTATTGTCTAGTGCGAAACGAATCAGGCATTACTTATTGTCTAGTGTGAAATGAATCAGGTCTTACCTATTGTCAAGTGTGAAACGAATCAGGTCTTACCTATTGTCTAGTGTGAAACGAATCAGGCATTACTTATTGTCTAGTGTGAAACGAATCAGGTCTTACCTATTGTCTAGTGCCAAACGAATCAGGTCTTACCTATTGTCAAGTGCCAAATGAATCAGGTCTTAGCTATGGTCTAGTGTGAAACAAATCAGGTCTTAGATATCGTCTGCTGTGAAATGAATCAGGTCTTACCTATGGTCTAGTGTGAAATGAATCAGGTCTTACTTACTGTCTAGTTTGAAACGAATCAGGTCTTACTTATTGTGTCGTGGGAAAGGAATCAGATCTTACATATTGTCTAGTGTGAAATGAATCAGGTCTTACCTATTGTCTAGTGTGAAACGAACCGGGTCTTACCTATGGTCTAGTGTGAAATGAATCAGGTCTTACCTATTGTCTAGTGTGAAATGAATCAGGTCTTACCTATTGTCTAGTGTGAAATGAATCAGGTCTTACATATGGTCTAGTGTGAAATGAATCAGGTCTTACCTATTGTCTAGTGCCAAACGAATCAGGTCTTACCTATGGTCTAGTGTGAAATGAATCAGGTCTTACCTATTGTCTAGTGTGAAATGAATCAGGTCTTACTTACTGTCTAGTTTGAAACGAATCAGGTCTTACTTATTGTGTCGTGGGAAAGGAATCAGATCTTACATATTGTCTAGTGTGAAATGAATCAGGTCTTACCTATTGTCTAGTGTGAAACGAACCGGGTCTTACCTATGGTCTAGTGTGAAATGAATCAGGTCTTACCTATTGTCTAGTGTGAAACGAACCAGGTCTTACCTATTGTCTAGTGTGAAATGAATCAGGTCTTACCTATTGTCTAGTGTGAAATGAATCAGGTCTTACATATGGTCTAGTGTGAAATGAATTTGTAAGTCGCTCTGGATAAGAGCGTCTGCTAAATGACTTAAATGTAATGTAAATGAATCAGGTCTTACCTATTGTCTAGTGCCAAACGAATCAGGTCTTACCTATTGTCTAGTGTGAAATGAACCAGGTCTTACCTATGGTCTTGTGTGAAACAAATCAGGTCTTAGATATCGTCTGCTGTGAAATGAATCAGGTCTTACCTATGGTCTAGTGTGAAATGAATCAGGTCTTACCTATTGTCTAGTGTGAAACGAATCAGGTCTTACCTATTGTCTAGTGTGAAACGAACCAGGTCTTACCTATGGTCTAGTGTGAAATGAATCAGGTCTTACCTATGGTCTAGTGTGAAACGAATCAGGTCTTACCTATGGTCTAGTGTGAAACGAATCAGGTCTTACCTATTGTCTAGTGTGAAATGAATCAGGTCTTACCTATTGTCTACCGAATCAGGCATTACTTATTGTCTAGTGTGAAATGAATCAGGTCTTACCTATTGTCAAGTGTGAAACGAATCAGGTCTTACCTATTGTCTAGTGTGAAACGAATCAGGCTTACTTATTGTCTAGTGTGAAACGAATCAGGTCTTACCTATTGTCTAGTGCCAAACGAATCAGGTCTTACCTATTGTCAAGTGCCAAACGAATCAGGTCTTAGCTATGGTCTAGTGTGAAACAAATCAGGTCTTAGATATCGTCTGCTGTGAAATGAATCAGGTCTTACCTATGGTCTAGTGTGAAATGAATCAGGTCTTACTTACTGTCTAGTTTGAAACGAATCAGGTCTTACTTATTGTGTCGTGGGAAAGGAATCAGATCTTACCTATTGTCTAGTGTGAAATGAATCAGGTCTTACCTATTGTCTAGTGTGAAACGAACCGGGTCTTACCTATGGTCTAGTGTGAAATGAATCAGGTCTTACCTATTGTCTAGTGTGAAACGAACCAGGTCTTACCTATTGTCTAGTGTGAAATGAATCAGGTCTTACCTATTGTCTAGTGTGAAATGAATCAGGTCTTACATATGGTCTAGTGTGAAATGAATTTGTAAGTCGCTCTGGATAAGAGCGTCTGCTAAATGACTTAAATGTAATGTAAATGAATCAGGTCTTACCTATTGTCTAGTGCCAAACGAATCAGGTCTTACCTATTGTCTAGTGTGAAATGAACCAGGTCTTACCTATGGTCTTGTGTGAAACAAATCAGGTCTTAGATATCGTCTGCTGTGAAATGAATCAGGTCTTACCTATGGTCTAGTGTGAAATGAATCAGGTCTTACCTATTGTCTAGTGTGAAACGAATCAGGTCTTACCTATTGTCTAGTGTGAAACGAACCGGGTCTTACCTATGGTCTAGTGTGAAATGAATCAGGTCTTACCTATGGTCTAGTGTGAAACGAATCAGGTCTTACCTATGGTCTAGTGTGAAACGAATCAGGTCTTACCTATTGTCTAGTGTGAAATGAATCAGGTCTTACCTATTGTCTAGTGCGAAACGAATCAGGCATTACTTATTGTCTAGTGTGAAATGAATCAGGTCTTACCTATTGTCAAGTGTGAAACGAATCAGGTCTTACCTATTGTCTAGTGTGAAACGAATCAGGCATTACTTATTGTCTAGTGTGAAACGAATCAGGTCTTACCTATTGTCTAGTGCCAAACGAATCAGGTCTTACCTATTGTCAAGTGCCAAACGAATCAGGTCTTAGCTATGGTCTAGTGTGAAACAAATCAGGTCTTAGATATCGTCTGCTGTGAAATGAATCAGGTCTTACCTATGGTCTAGTGTGAAATGAATCAGGTCTTACTTACTGTCTAGTTTGAAACGAATCAGGTCTTACTTATCGTGGGAAAGGAATCAGATCTTACATATTGTCTAGTGTGAAATGAATCAGGTCTTACCTATTGTCTAGTGTGAAACGAACCGGGTCTTAATGGTCTAGTGTGAAATGAATCAGGTCTTACCTATTGTCTAGTGTGAAATGAATCAGGTCTTACCTATTGTCTAGTGTGAAATGAATCAGGTCTTACATATGGTCTAGTGTGAAATGAATCAGGTCTTACCTATTGTCTGTGCCAAACGAATCAGGTCTTACCTATGGTCTAGTGTGAAATGAATCAGGTCTTACCTATTGTCTAGTGTGAAATGAATCAGGTCTTACCTATTGTCTAGTGTGAAACGAACCAGGTCTTACCTATTGTCTAGTGTGAAATGAATCAGGTCTTACCTATTGTCTAGTGTGAAATGAATCAGGTCTTACATATGGTCTAGTGTGAAATGAATTTGTAAGTCGCTCTGGATAAGAGCGTCTGCTAAATGACTTAAATGTAATGTAAATGAATCAGGTCTTACCTATTGTCTAGTGCCAAACGAATCAGGTCTTACCTATTGTCTAGTGTGAAATGAACCAGGTCTTACCTATGGTCTTGTGTGAAACAAATCAGGTCTTAGATATCGTCTGCTGTGAAATGAATCAGGTCTTACCTATGGTCTAGTGTGAAATGAATCAGGTCTTACCTATTGTCTAGTGTGAAACGAATCAGGTCTTACCTATTGTCTAGTGTGAAACGAACCGGGTCTTACCTATGGTCTAGTGTGAAATGAATCAGGTCTTACCTATGGTCTAGTGTGAAACGAATCAGGTCTTACCTATGGTCTAGTGTGAAACGAATCAGGTCTTACCTATTGTCTAGTGTGAAATGAATCAGGTCTTACCTATTGTCTAGTGCGAAACGAATCAGGCATTACTTATTGTCTAGTGTGAAATGAATCAGGTCTTACCTATTGTCAAGTGTGAAACGAATCAGGTCTTACCTATTGTCTAGTGTGAAACGAATCAGGCATTACTTATTGTCTAGTGTGAAACGAATCAGGTCTTACCTATTGTCTAGTGCCAAACGAATCAGGTCTTACCTATTGTCAAGTGCCAAACGAATCAGGTCTTAGCTATGGTCTAGTGTGAAACAAATCAGGTCTTAGATATCGTCTGCTGTGAAATGAATCAGGTCTTACCTATGGTCTAGTGTGAAATGAATCAGGTCTTACTTACTGTCTAGTTTGAAACGAATCAGGTCTTACTTATTGTGTCGTGGGAAAGGAATCAGATCTTACATATTGTCTAGTGTGAAATGAATCAGGTCTTACCTATTGTCTAGTGTGAAACGAACCGGGTCTTACCTATGGTCTAGTCTGAAATGAATCAGGTCTTACCTATTGTCTAGTGTGAAATGAATCAGGTCTTACCTATTGTCTAGTGTGAAATGAATCAGGTCTTACATATGGTCTAGTGTGAAATGAATCAGGTCTTACCTATTGTCTAGTGCCAAACGAATCAGGTCTTACCTATGGTCTAGTGTGAAATGAATCAGGTCTTACCTATTGTCTAGTGTGAAATGAATCAGGTCTTACTTATTGTCTAGTTTGAAACGAAAGGTCTTACTTATTGGTCGTGGGAAAGGAATATCTTACATATTGTCTAGTGTGAAATGAATCAGGTCTTACCTATTGTCTAGTGTGAAACGAACCAGGTCTTACCTATGGTCTAGTGTGAAATGAATCAGGTCTTACCTATTGTCTAGTGTGAAACGAACCAGGTCTTACCTATTGTCTAGTGTGAAATGAATCAGGTCTTACCTATTGTCTAGTGTGAAATGAATCAGGTCTTACATATGGTCTAGTGTGAAATGAATTTGTAAGTCGCTCTGGATAAGAGCGTCTGCTAAATGACTTAAATGTAATGTAAATGAATCAGGTCTTACCTATTGTCTAGTGCCAAACGAATCAGGTCTTACCTATTGTCTAGTGTGAAATGAACCAGGTCTTACCTATGGTCTTGTGTGAAACAAATCAGGTCTTAGATATCGTCTGCTGTGAAATGAATCAGGTCTTACCTATGGTCTAGTGTGAAATGAATCAGGTCTTACCTATTGTCTAGTGTGAAACGAATCAGGTCTTACCTATTGTCTAGTGTGAAACGAATCTGGTCTTACCTATGGTCTAGTGTGAAATGAATCAGGTCTTACCTATGGTCTAGTGTGAAACGAATCAGGTCTTACCTATGGTCTAGTGTGAAACGAATCAGGTCTTACCTATTGTCTAGTGTGAAATGAATCAGGTCTTACCTATTGTCTAGTGCGAAACGAATCAGGCATTACTTATTGTCTAGTGTGAAACGAATCAGGTCTTACCTATTGCATAGTGTGAGATGAATCAGGTCTTACATATTGTCTAGTGTGAAATGAATCAGGTCTTACCTATTGTCTAGTGCCAAACGAATCAGGTCTTACCTATGGTCTAGTGTGAAACGAATCAGGTCTTACCTATTGTCTAGTGCCAAACGAATCAGGTCTTACCTATGGTCTAGTGTGAAATGAATCAGGTCTTACCTATTGTCTAGTGCCAAACAAATCAGGTCTTACCTATTGTCAAGTGCCAAATGAATCAGGTCTTAGCTATGGTCTAGTGTGAAACAAATCAGGTCTTAGATATCGTCTGCTGTGAAATGAATCAGGTCTTACCTATGGTCTAGTGTGAAATGAATCAGGTCTTACTTACTGTCTAGTTTGAAACGAATCAGGTCTTACTTATTGTGTCGTGGGAAAGGAATCAGATCTTACCTATTGTCTAGTGTGAAATGAATCAGGTCTTACCTATTGTCTAGTGTGAAACGAACCGGGTCTTACCTATGGTCTAGTGTGAAATGAATCAGGTCTTACCTATTGTCTAGTGTGAAACGAACCAGGTCTTACCTATTGTCTAGTGTGAAATGAATCAGGTCTTACCTATTGTCTAGTGTGAAATGAATCAGGTCTTACATATGGTCTAGTGTGAAATGAATTTGTAAGTCGCTCTGGATAAGAGCGTCTGCTAAATGACTTAAATGTAATGTAAATGAATCAGGTCTTACCTATTGTCTAGTGCCAAACGAATCAGGTCTTACCTATTGTCTAGTGTGAAATGAACCAGGTCTTACCTATGGTCTTGTGTGAAACAAATCAGGTCTTAGATATTGTCTGCTGTGAAATGAATCAGGTCTTACCTATGGTCTAGTGTGAAATGAATCAGGTCTTACCTATTGTCTAGTGTGAAACGAATCAGGTCTTACCTATTGTCTAGTGTGAAACGAATCAGGTCTTACCTATGGTCTAGTGTGAAATGAATCAGGTCTTACCTATGGTCTAGTGTGAAACGAAAGGTCTTACCATGGTCTGAAATGAATCAGGTCTTACCTATTGTCTAGTGCGAAACGAATCAGGCATTACTTATTGTCTAGTGTGAAATGAATCAGGTCTTACCTATTGTCAAGTGTGAAATGAATCAGGTCTTACCTATTGTCTAGTGTGAAATGAATCAGGCATTACTTATTGTCTAGTGTGAAACGAATCAGGTCTTACCTATTGTCTAGTGCCAAACGAATCAGGTCTTACCTATTGTCAAGTGCCAAATGAATCAGGTCTTAGCTATGGTCTAGTGTGAAACAAATCAGGTCTTAGATAGTCTGCTGTGAAATGAATCAGGTCTTACCTATGGTCAGTGTGAAATGAATCAGGTCTTACTTACTGTCTAGTGTGAAACGAATCAGGTCTTACTTATGTGTCTGGGAAAGGAATCAGTGTGTCTAGTGTGAAATGAATCAGGTCTTACCTATTGTCTAGTGTGAAACGAACCAGGTCTTACCTATTGTCTAGTGTGAAATGAATCAGGTCTTACCTATTGTCTAGTGTGAAATGAATCAGGTCTTACCTATTGTCTAGTGTGAAATGAATCAGGTCTTACATATGGTCTAGTGTGAAATGAATCAGGTCTTACCTATTGTCTAGTGCCAAACGAATCAGGTCTTACCTATGGTCTAGTGTGAAATGAATCAGGTCTTACCTATTGTCTAGTGTGAAATGAATCAGGTCTTACTTACTGTCTAGTTTGAAACGAATCAGGTCTTACTTATTGTGTCGTGGGAAAGGAATCAGATCTTACATATTGTCTAGTGTGAAATGAATCAGGTCTTACCTATTGTCTAGTGTGAAACGAACCGGGTCTTACCTATGGTCTAGTGTGAAATGAATCAGGTCTTACCTATTGTCTAGTGTGAAACGAACCAGGTCTTACCTATTGTCTAGTGTGAAATGAATCAGGTCTTACCTATTGTCTAGTGTGAAATGAATCAGGTCTTACATATGGTCTAGTGTGAAATGAATTTGTAAGTCGCTCTGGATAAGAGCGTCTGCTAAATGACTTAAATGTAATGTAAATGAATCAGGTCTTACCTATTGTCTAGTGCCAAACGAATCAGGTCTTACCTATTGTCTAGTGTGAAATGAACCAGGTCTTACCTATGGTCTTGTGTGAAACAAATCAGGTCTTAGATATCGTCTGCTGTGAAATGAATCAGGTCTTACCTATGGTCTAGTGTGAAATGAATCAGGTCTTACCTATTGTCTAGTGTGAAACGAATCAGGTCTTACCTATTGTCTAGTGTGAAACGAACCGGGTCTTACCTATGGTCTAGTGTGAAATGAATCAGGTCTTACCTATGGTCTAGTGTGAAACGAATCAGGTCTTACCTATGGTCTAGTGTGAAACGAATCAGGTCTTACCTATTGTCTAGTGTGAAATGAATCAGGTCTTACCTATTGTCTAGTGCGAAACGAATCAGGCATTACTTATTGTCTAGTGTGAAATGAATCAGGTCTTACCTATTGTCAAGTGTGAAACGAATCAGGTCTTACCTATTGTCTAGTGTGAAACGAATCAGGCATTACTTATTGTCTAGTGTGAAACGAATCAGGTCTTACCTATTGTCTAGTGCCAAACGAATCAGGTCTTACCTATTGTCAAGTGCCAAATGAATCAGGTCTTAGCTATGGTCTAGTGTGAAACAAATCAGGTCTTAGATATCGTCTGCTGTGAAATGAATCAGGTCTTACCTATGGTCTAGTGTGAAATGAATCAGGTCTTACTTACTGTCTAGTTTGAAACGAATCAGGTCTTACTTATTGTGTCGTGGGAAAGGAATCAGATCTTACATATTGTCTAGTGTGAAATGAATCAGGTCTTACCTATTGTCTAGTGTGAAACGAACCGGGTCTTACCTATGGTCTAGTGTGAAATGAATCAGGTCTTACCTATTGTCTAGTGTGAAACGAACCAGGTCTTACCTATTGTCTAGTGTGAAATGAATCAGGTCTTACCTATTGTCTAGTGTGAAATGAATCAGGTCTTACATATGGTCTAGTGTGAAATGAATAAGGTCTAGCTAAATGACTTAAATGTAATGTAAATGAATCAGGTCTTACCTATTGTCTAGTGCCAAACGAATCAGGTCTTACCTATTGTCTAGTGTGAAATGAACCAGGTCTTACCTATGAAACAAATCAGGTCTTAGATATCGTCTGCTGTGAAATGAATCAGGTCTTACCTATGGTCTAGTGTGAAATGAATCAGGTCTTACTTATTGTGTCGTGTGAAATGAATCAGGTCTTACCTATTGTCTAGTGTGAAACGAATCAGGTCTTACCTATGGTCTAGTGTGAAATGAATCAGGTCTTACCTATGGTCTAGTGTGAAACGAATCAGGTCTTACCTATGGTCTAGTGTGAAACGAATCAGGTCTTACCTATTGTCTAGTGTGAAATGAATCAGGTCTTACCTATTGTCTAGTGCGAAACGAATCAGGCATTACTTATTGTCTAGTGTGAAATGAATCAGGTCTTACCTATTGTCAAGTGTGAAACGAATCAGGTCTTACCTATTGTCTAGTGTGAAACGAATCAGGCATTACTTATTGTCTAGTGTGAAACGAATCAGGTCTTACCTATTGTCTAGTGAATCAGGAAAGTGCCAAACGAATCAGGTCTTACTATGGTCTGAAACAAATCAGGTCTTAGATATCGTCTGTGTGAAATGAATCAGGTCTTACCTATGGTCTAGTGTGAAATGAATCAGGTCTTACTTACTGTCTAGTTTGAAACGAATCAGGTCTTACTTATTGTGTCGTGGGAAAGGAATCAGATCTTACATATTGTCTAGTGTGAAATGAATCAGGTCTTACCTATTGTCTAGTGTGAAACGAACCGGGTCTTACCTATGGTCTAGTGTGAAATGAATCAGGTCTTACCTATTGTCTAGTGTGAAACGAACCAGGTCTTACCTATTGTCTAGTGTGAAATGAATCAGGTCTTACCTATTGTCTAGTGTGAAATGAATCAGGTCTTACATATGGTCTAGTGTGAAATGAATTTGTAAGTCGCTCTGATAAGAGCGTCTGCTAAATGACTTAAATGTAATGTAAATGAATCAGGTCTTACCTATTGTCTAGTGCCAAACGAATCAGGTCTTACCTATTGTCTAGTGTGAAATGAACCAGGTCTTACCTATGGTCTTGTGTGAAACAAATCAGGTCTTAGATATTGTCTGCTGTGAAATGAATCAGGTCTTACCTATGGTCTAGTGTGAAATGAATCAGGTCTTACCTATTGTCTAGTGTGAAACGAATCAGGTCTTACCTATTGTCTAGTGTGAAACGAACCGGGTCTTACCTATGGTCTAGTGTGAAATGAATCAGGTCTTACCTATGGTCTAGTGTGAAACGAATCAGGTCTTACCTATGGTCTAGTGTGAAACGAATCAGGTCTTACCTATTGTCTAGTGTGAAATGAATCAGGTCTTACCTATTGTCTAGTGCGAAACGAATCAGGCATTACTTATTGTCTAGTGTGAAATGAATCAGGTCTTACCTATTGTCAAGTGTGAAACGAATCAGGTCTTACCTATTGTCTAGTGTGAAACGAATCAGGCATTACTTATTGTCTAGTGTGAAACGAATCAGGTCTTACCTATTGTCTAGTGCCAAACGAATCAGGTCTTACCTATTGTCAAGTGCCAAACGAATCAGGTCTTAGCTATGGTCTAGTGTGAAACAAATCAGGTCTTAGATATCGTCTGCTGTGAAATGAATCAGGTCTTACCTATGGTCTAGTGTGAAATGAATCAGGTCTTACTTACTGTCTAGTTTGAAACGAATCAGGTCTTACTTATTGTGTCGTGGGAAAGGAATCAGATCTTACATATTGTCTAGTGTGAAATGAATCAGGTCTTACCTATTGTCTAGTGTGAAACGAACCGGGTCTTACCTATGGTCTAGTGTGAAATGAATCAGGTCTTACCTATTGTCTAGTGTGAAACGAACCAGGTCTTACCTATTGTCTAGTGTGAAATGAATCAGGTCTTACCTATTGTCTAGTGTGAAATGAATCAGGTCTTACATATGGTCTAGTGTGAAATGAATCAGGTCTTACCTATTGTCTAGTGCCAAACGAATCAGGTCTTACCTATTGTCTAGTGTGAAATGAATCAGGTCTTACCTATTGTCTAGTGTGAAACGAATCAGGTCTTACTTATTGTCTAGTGTGAAACGAATCATCTATTGTCTAGTGTGAAACGAATCAGGTTACCTATGGTCTAGTGTGAAACGAATCAGGTCTTACTTATTGTCTAGTGTGAAATGAATCAGGTCTTACCTATTGTCTAGTGTGAAACGAATCAGGTCTTACCTATTGTCTAGTGTGAAATGAATCAGGTCTTACCTATTGTCTAGTGTGAAACTAATCAGGTCTTACTTATTGTCTAGTGTGAAACTAATCAGGTCTTACTATTGTCTAGTGTGAAATGAATCAGGTCTTACCTATTGCATAGTGTGAGATGAATCAGGTCTTACATATTGTCTAGTGTGAAATGAATCAGGTCTTACCTATTGTCTAGTGCCAAACGAATCAGGTCTTACCTATGGTCTAGTGCGAAACGAATCAGGTCTTACCTATTGTCTAGTGCCAAACGAATCAGGTCTTACCTATGGTCTAGTGTGAAATGAATCAGGTCTTACCTATTGTCTAGTGCCAAACAAATCAGGTCTTACCTATTGTCAAGTGCCAAATGAATCAGGTCTTAGCTATGGTCTAGTGTGAAACAAATCAGGTCTTAGATATCGTCTGCTGTGAAATGAATCAGGTCTTACCTATGGTCTAGTGTGAAATGAATCAGGTCTTACTTACTGTCTAGTTTGAAACGAATCAGGTCTTACTTATTGTGTCGTGGGAAAGGAATCAGGTCTTACCTATTGTCTAGTGTGAAATGAATCAGGTCTTACCTATTGTCTAGTGTGAAACAAATCATGTCTTACTTATTGTCTAGTGTGAAACGAATCAGGTCTTACCTATTGTCTAGTGTGAAACGAATCAGGTCTTACCTATTGTCTAGTGCCAAATGAATCAGGTCTTACCTATTGTCAAGTGCCAAACGAATCAGGTCTTAGCTATGGTCTAGTTGTCTTAGATATCGTCTGCTGTGAAATGAATCAGGTCTTCTATGGTCTAGTGTGAAATGAATCAGGTCTTACTTACTGTCTAGTTTGAAACGAATCAGGTCTTACTTATTGTGTCGTGGGAAAGGAATGTACATATTGTCTAGTGTGAAATGAATCAGGTCTTACCTATTGTCTAGTGTGAAACGAACAGGTCTTACCTATGGTCTAGTGTGAAATGAATCAGGTCTTACCTATTGTCTAGTGTGAAACGAACCAGGTCTTACCTATTGTCTAGTGTGAAATGAATCAGGTCTTACCTATTGTCTAGTGTGAAATGAATCAGGTCTTACATATGGTCTAGTGTGAAATGAATCAGGTCTTACCTATTGTCTAGTGTGAAATGAATCAGGTCTTACCTATTGTCTAGTGTGAAATGAATCAGGTCTTACCTATTGTCTAGTGTGAAATGAATCAGGTCTTACTTACTGTCTAGTTTGAAACGAATCAGGTCTTACTTATTGTCTCGTGGGAAATGAATCAGGTCTTACCTATTGTCTAGTGTGAAATGAATCAGGTCTTACCTATTGTCTAGTGTGAAACGAACCGGGTCTTACCTATGGTCTAGTGTGAAATGAATCAGGTCTTACCTATTGTCTAGTGTGAAACGAACCAGGTCTTACCTATTGTCTAGTGTGAAATGAATCAGGTCTTACCTATTGTCTAGTGTGAAATGAATCAGGTCTTACATATGGTCTAGTGTGAAATGAATTTGTAAGTCGCTCTGGATAAGAGCGTCTGCTAAATTACTTAAATGTAATGTAAATGAATCAGGTCTTACCTATTGTCTAGTGCCAAACGAATCAGGTCTTACCTATTGTCTAGTGTGAAATGAATCAGGTCTTACCTATGGTCTTGTGTGAAACAAATCAGGTCTTAGATATCGTCTGCTGTGAAATGAATCAGGTCTTACCTATGGTCTAGTGTGAAATGAATCAGGTCTTACCTATTGTCTAGTGTGAAACGAATCAGGTCTTACCTATTGTCTAGTGTGAAACGAACCGGGTCTTACCTATGGTCTAGTGTGAAATGAATCAGGTCTTACCTATGGTCTAGTGTGAAACGAATCAGGTCTTACCTATGGTCTAGTGTGAAACGAATCAGGTCTTACCTATTGTCTAGTGTGAAATGAATCAGGTCTTACCTATTGTCTAGTGCGAAACGAATCAGGCATTACTTATTGTCTAGTGTGAAATGAATCAGGTCTTACCTATTGTCAAGTGTGAAACGAATCAGGTCTTACCTATTGTCTAGTGTGAAACGAACCAGGTCTTACCTATTGTCTAGTGTGAAATGAATCAGGTCTTAGCTATGGTCTAGTGTGAAACAAATCAGGTCTTAGATATCGTCTGCTGTGAAATGAATCAGGTCTTACCTATGGTCTAGTGTGAAATGAATCAGGTCTTACTTACTGTCTAGTTTGAAACGAATCAGGTCTTACTTATTGTGTCGTGGGAAAGGAATCAGATCTTACATATTGTCTAGTGTGAAATGAATCAGGTCTTACCTATTGTCTAGTGTGAAACGAACCGGGTCTTACCTATGGTCTAGTGTGAAATGAATCAGGTCTTACCTATTGTCTAGTGTGAAACGAACCAGGTCTTACCTATTGTCTAGTGTGAAATGAATCAGGTCTTACCTATTGTCTAGTGTGAAATGAATCAGGTCTTACATATGGTCTAGTGTGAAATGAATCAGGTCTTACCTATTGTCTAGTGCCAAACGAATCAGGTCTTACCTATGGTCTAGTGTGAAATGAATCAGGTCTTACCTATGGTCTAGTGTGAAATGAATCAGGTCTTACCTATTGTCTAGTGTGAAATGAACCAGGTCTTACCTATGGTCTTGTGTGAAACAAATCAGGTCTTAGATATCGTCTGCTGTGAAATGAATCAGGTCTTACCTATGGTCTAGTGTGAAATGAATCAGGTCTTACCTATTGTCTAGTGTGAAACGAATCAGGTCTTACCTATTGTCTAGTGTGAAACGAATCGGGTCTTACCTATGGTCTAGTGTGAAATGAATCAGGTCTTACCTATGGTCTAGTGTGAAACGAATCAGGTCTTACCTATGGTCTAGTGTGAAACGAATCAGGTCTTACCTATTGTCTAGTGTGAAATTAATCAGGTCTTACCTATGGTCTAGTGTGAAATGAATCAGGTCTTACCTATTGTCTAGTGTGAAATGAATCAGGTCTTACTTACTGTCTAGTTTGAAACGAATCAGGTCTTACTTATTGTGTAGTGGGAAAGGAATCAGGTCTTACCTATTGTCTCGTGTGAAATGAATCAGGTCTTACCTATTGTCTAGTGTGAAACGAACCGGGTCTTACCTATGGTCTAGTGTGAAATGAATCAGGTCTTACCTATTGTCTAGTGTGAAACGAACCAGGTCTTACCTATTGTCTAGTGTGAAATGAATCAGGTCTTACCTATTGTCTAGTGTGAAATGAATCAGGTCTTACATATGGTCTAGTGTGAAATGAATTTGTCAGCTCTGGATAAGAGCGTCTGCAAATGACTTAAATGTAATGTAAATGAATCAGGTCTTACCTATTGTCTAGTGCCAAACGAATCAGGTCTTACCTATTGTCTAGTGTGAAATGAACCAGGTCTTACCTATGGTCTGTGTGAAACAAATCAGGTCTTAGATATCGTCTGCTGTGAAATGAATCAGGTCTTACCTATGGTCTAGTGTGAAATGAATCAGGTCTTACCTATTGTCTAGTGTGAAACGAATCAGGTCTTACCTATTGTCTAGTGTGAAACGAAACAGGTCTTACCTATGGTCTAGTGTGAAATGAATCAGGTCTTACCTATGGTCTAGTGTGAAACGAATCAGGTCTTACCTATGGTCTAGTGTGAAACGAATCAGGTCTTACCTATTGTCTAGTGTGAAATGAATCAGGTCTTACCTATTGTCTAGTGCGAAACGAATCAGGCATTACTTATTGTCTAGTGTGAAATGAATCAGGTCTTACCTATTGTCAAGTGTGAAACGAATCAGGTCTTACCTATTGTCTAGTGTGAAACGAATCAGGCATTACTTATTGTCTAGTGTGAAACGAATCAGGTCTTACCTATTGTCTAGTGCCAAACGAATCAGGTCTTACCTATTGTCAAGTGCCAAACGAATCAGGTCTTAGCTATGGTCTAGTGTGAAACAAATCAGGTCTTAGATATCGTCTGCTGTGAAATGAATCAGGTCTTACCTATGGTCTAGTGTGAAATGAATCAGGTCTTACTTACTGTCTAGTTTGAAACGAATCAGGTCTTACTTATTGTGTCGTGGAAAGGAATCAGATCTTACATATTGTCTAGTGTGAAATGAATCAGGTCTTACCTATTGTCTAGTGTGAAACGAACCGGGTCTTACCTATGGTCTAGTGTGAAATGAATCAGGTCTTAACTATTGTCTAGTGTGAAACGAACCAGGTCTTACCTATTGTCTAGTGTGAAATGAATCAGGTCTTACCTATTGTCTAGTGTGAAATGAATCAGGTCTTACATATGGTCTAGTGTGAAATGAATCAGGTCTTACCTATTGTCTAGTGTGAAATGAATCAGGTCTTACCTATGGTCTAGTGTGAAATGAATCAGGTCTTACCTATTGTCTAGTGTGAAATGAACCAGGTCTTACCTATTGTCTAGTGTGAAATGAATCAGGTCTTACCTATTGTCTAGTGTGAAATGAATCAGGTCTTACATATGGTCTAGTGTGAAATGAATCAGGTCTTACCTATTGTCTAGTGCCAAATGAATCAGGTCTTACCTATGGTCTAGTGTGAAATGAATCAGGTCTTACCTATGGTCTAGTGTGAAATGAATCAGGTCTTACCTATTGTCTAGTGTGAAATGAACCAGGTCTTACCTATGGTCTTGTGTGAAACAAATCAGGTCTTAGATATCGTCTGCTGTGAAATGAATCAGGTCTTACCTATGGTCTAGTGTGAAATGAATCAGGTCTTACCTATTGTCTAGTGTGAAACGAATCAGGTCTTACCTATTGTCTAGTGTGAAACGAACCGGGTCTTACCTATGGTCTAGTGTGAAATGAATCAGGTCTTACCTATGGTCTAGTGTGAAACGAATCAGGTCTTACCTATGGTCTAGTGTGAAACGAATCAGGTCTTACCTATTGTCTAGTGTGAAATTAATCAGGTCTTACCTATTGTCTAGTGCGAAACGAATCAGGCATTACTTATTGTCTAGTGTGAAATGAATCAGGGCTTACCTATTGTCAAGTGTGAAACGAATCAGGTCTTACCTATTGTCTAGTGTGAAACGAATCAGTCATTACTTATTGTCTAGTGTGAAACGAATCAGGTCTTACCTATTGTCTAGTGTGAAATGAATCAGGTCTTACCTATTGTCTAGTGCGAAACGAATCAGGCATTACTTATTGTCTAGTGTGAAATGAATCAGGTCTTACCTATTGTCTAGTGTGAAACGAATCAGGTCTTACCTATTGTCTAGTGTGAAACGAATCAGGTCTTACCTATTGTCTAGTGTGAAATGAATCAGGTCTTACCTATTGTCTAGTGTGAAATGAATCAGGTCTTACCTATTGTCTAGTGTGAAACGAATCAGGCATTACTTATTGTCTAGTGTGAAATGAATCAGGTCTTACCTATTGTCTAGTGTGAAATGAATCAGGTCTTACCTATTGTCTAGTGTGAAACGAATCAGGTCTTACCTATTGTCAAGTGCCAAACGAATCAGGTCTTACTTATTGTCTATTTTGAAAAGAATCATGTCTTACTTATCATCTAGTGCGAAACGAATCAGGTCTACCTATGGTCTAGTGTGAAACGAATCAGGTCTTACTTATTGTCTAGTGTCAAACGAATCAGGTCTTACCTATTGTCTAGTGTGAAATGAATCAGGTCTTACCTATTGTCTAGTGTGAAATGAATCAGGTCTTACCTATTGTCTAGTGTGAAACGAATCAGGTCTTACCTATTGTCTAGTGTGAAACGCAGGTCTTACCTATGGTCTAGTGTGAAATGAATCAGGTCTTACCTATGGTCTAGTGTGAAACGAATCAGGTCTTACCTATGGTCTAGTGTGAAACGAATCAGGTCTTACCTATTGTCTAGTGTGAAATGAATCAGGTCTTACCTATTGTCTAGTGCGAAACGAATCAGGCATTACTTATTGTCTAGTGTGAAATGAATCAGGTCTTACCTATTGTCAAGTGTGAAACGAATCAGGTCTTACCTATTGTCTAGTGTGAAACGAATCAGGCATTACTTATTGTCTAGTGTGAAACGAATCAGGTCTTACCTATTGTCTAGTGCCAAACGAATCAGGTCTTACCTATTGTCAAGTGCCAAACGAATCAGGTCTTAGCTATGGTCTAGTGTGAAACAAATCAGGTCTTAGATATCGTCTGCTGTGAAATGAATCAGGTCTTACCTATGGTCTAGTGTGAAATGAATCAGGTCTTACTTACTGTCTAGTTTGAAACGAATCAGGTCTTACTTATTGTGTCGTGGGAAAGGAATCAGATCTTACATATTGTCTAGTGTGAAATGAATCAGGTCTTACCTATTGTCTAGTGTGAAACGAACCGGGTCTTACCTATGGTCTAGTGTGAAATGAATCAGGTCTTAACTATTGTCTAGTGTGAAACGAACCAGGTCTTACCTATTGTCTAGTGTGAAATGAATCAGGTCTTACCTATTGTCTAGTGTGAAATGAATCAGGTCTTACATATGGTCTAGTGTGAAATGAATCAGGTCTTACCTATTGTCTAGTGTGAAACGAACCGGGTCTTACCTATGGTCTAGTGTGAAATGAATCAGGTCTTACCTATTGTCTAGTGTGAAACGAACCAGGTCTTACCTATTGTCTAGTGTGAAATGAATCAGGTCTTACCTATTGTCTAGTGTGAAATGAATCAGGTCTTACATATGGTCTAGTGTGAAATGAATCAGGTCTTACCTATTGTCTAGTGCCAAACGAATCAGGTCTTACCTATGGTCTAGTGTGAAATGAATCAGGTCTTACCTATGGTCTAGTGTGAAATGAATCAGGTCTTACCTATTGTCTAGTGTGAAATGAACCAGGTCTTACCTATGGTCTTGTGTGAAACAAATCAGGTCTTAGATATCGTCTGCTGTGAAATGAATCAGGTCTTACCTATGGTCTAGTGTGAAATGAATCAGGTCTTACCTATTGTCTAGTGTGAAACGAATCAGGTCTTACCTATTGTCTAGTGTGAAACGAACCGGGTCTTACCTATGGTCTAGTGTGAAATGAATCAGGTCTTACCTATGGTCTAGTGTGAAACGAATCAGGTCTTACCTATGGTCTAGTGTGAAACGAATCAGGTCTTACCTATTGTCTAGTGTGAAATTAATCAGGTCTTACCTATTGTCTAGTGCGAAACGAATCAGGCATTACTTATTGTCTAGTGTGAAATGAATCAGGGCTTACCTATTGTCAAGTGTGAAACGAATCAGGTCTTACCTATTGTCTAGTGTGAAACGAATCAGTCATTACTTATTGTCTAGTGTGAAACGAATCAGGTCTTACCTATTGTCTAGTGTGAAATGAATCAGGTCTTACCTATTGTCTAGTGCGAAACGAATCAGGCATTACTTATTGTCTAGTGTGAAATGAATCAGGTCTTACCTATTGTCTAGTGTGAAACGAATCAGGTCTTACCTATTGTCTAGTGTGAAACGAATCAGGTCTTACCTATTGTCTAGTGTGAAATGAATCAGGTCTTACCTATTGTCTAGTGTGAAATGAATCAGGTCTTACCTATTGTCTAGTGTGAAACGAATCAGGCATTACTTATTGTCTAGTGTGAAATGAATCAGGTCTTACCTATTGTCTAGTGTGAAATGAATCAGGTCTTACCTATTGTCTAGTGTGAAACGAATCAGGTCTTACCTATTGTCAAGTGCCAAACGAATCAGGTCTTACTTATTGTCTA
This sequence comes from Oncorhynchus masou masou, assembly GCF_036934945.1. Classification (NCBI taxonomy): domain Eukaryota; kingdom Metazoa; phylum Chordata; class Actinopteri; order Salmoniformes; family Salmonidae; genus Oncorhynchus; species Oncorhynchus masou. Next base: position 34,090 of record NW_027010177.1, read on the forward strand.
TTTTGAAAAGAATCATGTCTTACTTATCATCTAGTGCGAAACGAATCAGGTCGTACCTATGGTCTAGTGTGAAACGAATCAGGTCTTACTTATTGTCTAGTGTCAAACGAATCAGGTCTTACCTATTGTCTAGTGTGAAATGAATCAGGTCTTACCTATTGTCTAGTGTGAAACGAATCAGGTCTTACCTATTGTCTAGTGTGAAACGAATCAGGTCTTACCTATTGTCTAGTGTGAAACGAATCGGGTCTTACCTATGGTCTAGTGTGAAATGAATCAGGTCTTACCTATGGTCTAGTGTGAAACGAATCAGGTCTTACCTATGGTCTAGTGTGAAACGAATCAGGTCTTACCTATTGTCTAGTGTGAAATGAATCAGGTCTTACCTATTGTCTAGTGCGAAACGAATCAGGCATTACTTATTGTCTAGTGTGAAATGAATCAGGTCTTACCTATTGTCAAGTGTGAGGTCTTAATTGTCTAGTGTGTGAATGAATCAGGTCTTACCTATTGTCTAGTGTGAAACGAATCAGGCATTACTTATT
>NW_027010178.1:0-34624 GCF_036934945.1 Oncorhynchus masou masou
AAGAAGCAGCCAGAGCTGCCAGTCTGCAAGAAGCCGCCAGAGCTGCCAGTCTGCAAGAAGCCGCCAGAGCTGCCAGTCTGCAAGAAGCCGCCAGAGCTGCCAGTCTGCAAGAAGCCGCCAGAGCTGCCAGTCTGCAAAACCGCCAGAGCTGCCAGTCTGCAAGAAGCCGCCAGAGCTGCCAGTCTGCAAGAAGCGCCAGAGCTGCCAGTCAGCATGGAGCAGCCAGAGCCGCCAGTCAGCATGGAGCAGCCAGAGCCGCCAGTCAGCATGGAGCAGCCAGAGCCGCCAGTCAGCATGGAGCAGCCAGAGCCGCCAGTCAGCATGGAGCAGCCAGAGCCGCCAGTCAGCATGGAGCAGCCAGAGCCATCAGTCTGCCAGGATCCGCCAGTCAGCCAGACTCTTCCAGATCCGCCAGTCAGCCAGACTCTTCCAGATCCGCCAGTCAGCCAGACTCTTCCAGATCCGCCAGTCAGCCAGACTCTTCCAGAACCGCCAGTCAGCCAGACTCTTCCAGATCCGTGCTTCTACACCTGCATTGCTTGCTGTTTGGGGTTTTAGGCTGGGTTTCTGTACAGCACTTTGAGATATCAGCTGATGTACAAAGGGCTATATAAATAAATTTGATTTGATCCGCCAGTCAGCCAGACTCTTCCAGATCCGCCAGTCAGCCAGATCTTCCAGAACCGCCAGTCAGCCAGACTCTTCCAGATCCGCCAGTCAGCCAGGATCTGCCAGAACCGCCAGCCAGCCAGGATCTGCCAGAGCCTTCCTCCTCTCCTGTGCTGCCGGAGTCTCCCGCCTGTCCGGTTCTGCTGCCGGAGTCTCCCGCCTGTCCGGCGCTGCTGCCGGAGTCTCCCGCCTGTCCGGCGCTGCTGCCGGAGTCTCCCGCCTGTCCGGCACTGCTGCCGGAGTCTCCCGCCTGTCCGGTGCTGCTGCCGGAGTCTGAAGAGCCCCTCTGTCCTGAGCTGCCCCTCTGTCCCGAGCTGCCCCTCTGTCCCGAGCTGTCCCTCTGTCCCGAGCTGCCCCTCTGTCCCGAGCTGCCCCTCTGTCCTGAGCTGCCCCTCAGTCCAGTGAGGTTATATAGTAGGGTCGCCATAGTTAGGAGGCCAAGGAAGCGGACAAAGACTATGGTGAAGTGGGGGCCACATCCAGCACCAGCGCCGCCACCGCAGACAGATGCCCACCCAGACCCTCCCCTATAGGTTCAGGTTTTGCGGCCGGAGTCCACACCTTGGGGGGGGGGGTACTGTCACACCCTGACCATAGTTTGCTTTGTATGTTTATATGTTTTGTTTGGTCAGGGTGTGATCTGAGTGGGCATTCTATGTTGTGTGTCTAGTTTGTCTGTTTCTGTGTTTGGCCTGATATGGTTCTCAATCAGAGGCAGGTGTTAGTCATTGTCTCTGATTGGGAACCATATGTAGGTAGCCTGTTTGGTGTTGGGTTTTGTGGGTGATTGTCCTTTTGTCATTAGGTCTGTTGTGTATTAGTCTGCACCAGTATTAGGCTGTTTTGGCTTTCGTGTATTGATTATTGTTTTTTCATATTGATTCGTGTTTACATCAGTTTTATTAAACATGGATCGCAATAGACACGCCGCATTTTGGTCCGACTCTCTTTCACCTACAGAAAACCGTGACATGTGGGTAATTGTGAGTAGATTAAATTTTGAATTCAGGCAAAATGTGGAATAAATGTTGAAGAATTTGTTCTTAACTGACTTGCCAAGTTAAATTAAAAAATAAATACATCCCAGAGCTGATGAACTTAGACTGAGTCCTACCCCGAGGGGCACTGGTCAAAACAAGTACACTACATAGGGAATAGGGTGCCATTTAGGACTAGTCTAAGTTCATCATCTCTGGGATGTATTCATTTTTTAATTTATTTAACTAGGCAAGTCAGTAAAGAACAAATTCTTATATACACTGACTTGTTCAGGGGCAGAACAACAGATGTGAACCTTGTCAGCTTGGGGATTCAATCCAGCAACCTTTCGGTTACTGGCCCAATGCTCTAACTACTAGGCTACCTGGCGCCACAAAGAGGAGATAGAGATGTAAACATTAGAATCATCACAATCATCTTTGACGATGACCGAACAGAACGTTCCTGCAACACTTTTACCCAGTTGACCTGATTATGGCTGGCCTATGATTGGGAAAGAGCTGCTGGAATAGTGGGGATAAGGTGCAGAAACTGTAACAGTGGGGGTTATAGTTGTGATATGGGTGTCAGGTGCATTAACACTGGGGTTTATAGATGAGATATGGGAGTAGGGTGCAGTAACACTGGGTTTATAGATGAGATATGAGGGTAGGGTGCAGTAACACTGGGGTTTATAGATGAGATATGGGTGTAGGGTGCAGTAACACGGGGTTTAAAGATGAGATATGGGTGTAGGGTGCATTAACACTGGGGTTTATAGATGAGATATGGGAGTAGGGTGCAGTAACACTGGGGTCTATGGATGAGATATGGGAGCAGGGTGCAGTAACACTGGGGTTTATAGATGAGATACGGTGTAGGGTGCAGTAACACTGGGTTTATAGATGAGATATGAGGGTAGGGTGCAGTAACACTGGGGTTTATAGATGAGATATGGGTGTAGGGTGCAGTAACACGGGGGTTTAAAGATGAGATATGGGTGTAGGGTGCATTAACACTGGGGTTTATAGATGAGATATGGGAGTAGGGTGCAGTAACACTGGGGTCTATGGATGAGATATGGGAGCAGGGTGCAGTAACACTGGGGTTTATAGATGAGATACGGTGTAGGGTGCAGTAACACTGGGGTTTAGGGATGAGATATGGGTGTAGGGTGCAGTAGCACTGGGGTTTATAGATGAGATATGGGAGTAGGGTGCATTAACACTGGGGTTTCTAGATGAGATATAGGAGTAGGGTGCATTAACACTGGGGTTTCTAGATGAGATATAGGAGTAGGGTGCAGTAATACTGGGGTTTATAGATGAGATATGGGAGTAGGGTGCAGTAAAACTGGGGTTTATAGATGAGATATGGGAGTAGGGTGCAGTAACACTGGGGTTTATAGATGAGATATGGGTGTAGGGTGCATTGACACTGGGGTTTATAGATGAGAAATGGGAGTAGGGTGCAGTAACACTGGGGTTTATAGATGAGATATGGGAGTAGGGTGCATTAACACTGGGGTTTATAGATGAGATATGGGTGTAGGGTGCAGTAACACTGGGGTTTATAGATGAGATATGGGTGGAGGGTGCAGTAACACTGGGGTTTATAGATGAGATATGGGTGTAGGGTGCATTGACACTGGGGTTTATAGATGAGAAATGGGAGTAGGGTGCAGTAACACTGGGGTTTATAGATGATATATGGGAGTAGGGTGCAGTAACACTGGGGTTTATAGATGAGATATGGGAGTAGGGTGCAGTAATACTGGGGTTTATATGATGAGAGGAGATATGGGTGTAGGGTGCATTGACACTGGGGTTTATAGATGAGATATGGGAGTAGGGTGCCGTAACACTGGGGTTTATAGATGAGATATGTGAGTAGGGTGCAGTAACACTGGGGTTTATAGATGAGATATGGGAGTAGGGTGTAGTAACACTGGGGTTTATAGATGAGATATGGGAGTAGGGTGCAGTAACACTGGGGTTTATAGATGAGATATGGGTGTAGGGTGCATTGACACTGGGGTTTATAGATGAGATATGGGTGTAGGGTGCAGTAACACTGGGGTTTATAGATGAGATATGGGTGTAGGGTGCATTGACACTGGGGTTTATAGATGAGAAATGGGAGTAGGGTGCATTAACACTGGGGTTTATAGATGAGATATGGGAGTAGGGTGCAGTAACCCTGGGGTTTATAGATGAGATATGTGTGTAGGGTGCATTAATACTGGGGTTTATATGGTGAGAGGAGATATGGGTGTAGGGTGCATTGACACTGTTGTTTATAGATGAGATATGGGAGTCGGGTGCAGTTACACTGGGGTTTATAGATGAGATATGGGAGTAGGGTGCAGTAACACTGGGGTTTATAGATGAGATATGGGAGTAGGGTGCAGTAACACTGGGGTTTATAGATGAGATAAGGGAGTAGGGTGCAGTAACACTGGGGTTTATAGATGAGATACGGTGTAGGGTGCAGTAACACTGGGGTTTATAGATGAGATATGGGAGTAGGGTGCATTAACACTGGGGTTTCTAGATGAGATATAGGAGTAGGGTGCATTAACACTGGGGTTTCTAGATGAGATATAGGAGTAGGGTGCAGTAATACTGGGGTTTATAGATGAGATATGGGAGTAGGGTGCAGTAAAACTGGGGTTTATAGATGAGATATGGGAGTAGGGTGCAGTAACACTGGGGTTTATAGATGAGATATGGGTGTAGGGTGCATTGACACTGGGGTTTATAGATGAGAAATGGGAGTAGGGTGCAGTAACACTGGGGTTTATAGATGAGATATGGGAGTAGGGTGCATTAACACTGGGGTTTATAGATGAGATATGGGTGTAGGGTGCAGTAACACTGGGGTTTATAGATGAGATATGGGTGGAGGGTGCAGTAACACTGGGGTTTATAGATGAGATATGGGTGTAGGGTGCATTGACACTGGGGTTTATAGATGAGAAATGGGAGTAGGGTGCAGTAACACTGGGGTTTATAGATGATATATGGGAGTAGGGTGCAGTAACACTGGGGTTTATAGATGAGATATGGGAGTAGGGTGCAGTAATACTGGGGTTTATATGATGAGAGGAGATATGGGTGTAGGGTGCATTGACACTGGGGTTTATAGATGAGATATGGGAGTAGGGTGCCGTAACACTGGGGTTTATAGATGAGATATGTGAGTAGGGTGCAGTAACACTGGGGTTTATAGATGAGATATGGGAGTAGGGTGTAGTAACACTGGGGTTTATAGATGAGATATGGGAGTAGGGTGCAGTAACACTGGGGTTTATAGATGAGATATGGGTGTAGGGTGCATTGACACTGGGGTTTATAGATGAGATATGGGTGTAGGGTGCAGTAACACTGGGGTTTATAGATGAGATATGGGTGTAGGGTGCATTGACACTGGGGTTTATAGATGAGAAATGGGAGTAGGGTGCATTAACACTGGGGTTTATAGATGAGATATGGGAGTAGGGTGCAGTAACCCTAGATGAGGGTTTATAGATGAGATATGGTGTGTGTAGGGTGCATTGACACTGTTGTTTATATGAGATATGGGATACTGGGGTTTATAGATGAGATATGGGAGATATGGGTGTAGGGTATTGACACTGGTTTATAGATGAGATATGGGAGTAGGGTGCAGTTACACTGGGGTTTATAGATGAGATATGGGAGTAGGGTGCAGTAACACTGGGGTTTATAGATGAGATATGGGAGTAGGGTGCAGTAACACTGGGGTTTATAGATGAGATATGGGAGTAGGGTGCAGTAACACTGGGGTTTATAGATGAGATATGGGTGTAGGGTGCAGTAACACTGGGGTTTATATATGAGAAATGGGAGTAGGGTGCAGTAACACTGGGGTTTATAGATGAGATATGGGTGTATGCAGTAACACTGGGGTTTATAGATGAGATATGGGTGTAGGGTGCATTAACACTGGGGTTTATAGATGAGATATGGGAGTAGGGTGCAGTAACACTGGGGTTTATAGATGAGATATGGGAGCAGGGTGCAGTAACACTGGGGTTTATAGATGAGATACGGTGTAGGGTGCAGTAACACTGGGTTTATAGATGAGATATGAGGGTAGGGTGCAGTAACACTGGGGTTTATAGATGAGATATGGGTGTAGGGTGCAGTAACACGGGGTTTAAAGATGAGATATGGGTGTAGGGTGCATTAACACTGGGGTTTATAGATGAGATATGGGAGTAGGGTGCAGTAACACTGGGGTCTATGGATGAGATATGGGAGCAGGGTGCAGTAACACTGGGGTTTATAGATGAGATACGGTGTAGGGTGCAGTAACACTGGGGTTTAGGGATGAGATATGGGTGTAGGGTGCAGTAGCACTGGGGTTTATAGATGAGATATGGGAGTAGGGTGCATTAACACTGGGGTTTCTAGATGAGATATAGGAGTAGGGTGCATTAACACTGGGGTTTCTAGATGAGATATAGGAGTAGGGTGCAGTAATACTGGGGTTTATAGATGAGATATGGGAGTAGGGTGCAGTAAAACTGGGGTTTATAGATGAGATATGGGAGTAGGGTGCAGTAACACTGGGGTTTATAGATGAGATATGGGTGTAGGGTGCATTGACACTGGGGTTTATAGATGAGAAATGGGAGTAGGGTGCAGTAACACTGGGGTTTATAGATGAGATATGGGAGTAGGGTGCAGTAACACTGGGGTTTATAGATGAGATATGGGAGTAGGGTGCAGTAACACTGGGGTTTATAGATGAGATATGGGTGTAGGGTGCATTGACACTGGTGTTTATAGATGAGATATGGGAGTAGGGTGCAGTAACACTGGGGTTTACAGATGAAATATGGGAGTAGGGTGCAGTAACACTGGGGTTTATAGATGAGATATGGGAGTAGGGTGCAGTAACACTGGGGTTTATAGATGAGATAAGGGAGTGGGGTGCAGTAACACTTGGGTTTATAGATGAGATATGGGAGTAGGGTGCAGTAACACTGGGGTTTATAGATGAGAAATGGGAGTAGGGTGCATTAATACTGGGGTTTATAGATGAGATATGGGTTTAGGGTGCAGTAACACTGGGGTTTATAGATGAGATAAGGGAGTAGGGTGCAGTAACACAGGGGTTTATAGATGAGATATGGGAGTAGGGTGCAGTAACACTGGGGTTTATAGATGAGATATGGGAGTAGGGTGCATTAACACTGGGGTTTATAGATGAGATATGGGTGTAGGGTGCAGTAACACTGGGGTTTATAGATGAGATATGGGTGGAGGGTGCAGTAACACTGGGGTTTATAGATGAGATATGGGTGTAGGGTGCATTGACACTGGGGTTTATAGATGAGAAATGGGAGTAGGGTGCAGTAACACTGGGGTTTATAGATGATATATGGGAGTAGGGTGCAGTAACACTGGGGTTTATAGATGAGATATGGGAGTAGGGTGCAGTAATACTGGGGTTTATATGATGAGAGGAGATATGGGTGTAGGGTGCATTGACACTGGGGTTTATAGATGAGATATGGGAGTAGGGTGCCGTAACACTGGGGTTTATAGATGAGATATGTGAGTAGGGTGCAGTAACACTGGGGTTTATAGATGAGATATGGGAGTAGGGTGTAGTAACACTGGGGTTTATAGATGAGATATGGGAGTAGGGTGCAGTAACACTGGGGTTTATAGATGAGATATGGGTGTAGGGTGCATTGACACTGGGGTTTATAGATGAGATATGGGTGTAGGGTGCAGTAACACTGGGGTTTATAGATGAGATATGGGTGTAGGGTGCATTGACACTGGGGTTTATAGATGAGAAATGGGAGTAGGGTGCATTAACACTGGGGTTTATAGATGAGATATGGGAGTAGGGTGCAGTAACCCTGGGGTTTATAGATGAGATATGTGTGTAGGGTGCATTAATACTGGGGTTTATATGGTGAGAGGAGATATGGGTGTAGGGTGCATTGACACTGTTGTTTATAGATGAGATATGGGAGTCGGGTGCAGTTACACTGGGGTTTATAGATGAGATATGGGAGTAGGGTGCAGTAACACTGGGGTTTATAGATGAGATATGGGAGTAGGGTGCAGTAACACTGGGGTTTATAGATGAGATAAGGGAGTAGGGTGCAGTAACACTGGGGTTTATAGATAAGATATGGGAGTAGGGTGCAGTAACACTGTGGTTTATAGATAAGATATGGGAGTAGGGTGCAGTAACACTGGGGTTTATAGATGAGATATGGGAGTAGGGTGCAGTAACACTGGGGTTTATAGATGAGATATGGGTGTAGGGTGCAGTAACACTTGGGTTTATAGATGAGAAATGGGAGTAGGGTGCAGTAACACTGGGGTTTATAGATGAGATATGGGAGTAGGGTGCAGTAACACTGGGGTTTATAGATGAGATATGGGAGTAGGGTGCAGTAACACTGGGGTTTATAGATGAGATATGGGAGTATGGGAGTAGGGTGCATATGGGAGCAGGGTGCAGTAACACTGGGGTTTATAGATGAGATATGGGTTTATAGATGAGATATGAGGGTAGGGTGCAGTAACACTGGGTTTATAGATGAGATATGGGTGTAGGGGGGGTTTAAAGATGAGATATGGGTGTAGGGTATTAACACTGGGGTTTATAGATGAGATATGGGAGTAGGGTGCAGTAACACTGGGGTTTATAGATGAGATATGGGAGTAGGGTGCAGTAACACTGGGGTTTATAGATGAGGGTGTATGCAGTAACACTGGGGTTTAGGGATGAGATATGGGTGTAGGGTGCAGTAACACTGGGGTTTATAGATGAGATATGGGAGTATTAACACTGGGGTTTATAGATGAGATATGGGAGTAGGGTGCATTAACACTGGGGTTTATAGATGAGATATGTAGGGGTGCAGTAACACTGGGGTTTATAGATGAGATATGGGAGTAGGGTGCAGTAAAACTGGGGTTTATAGATGAGATATGGGAGTAGGGTGCAGTAACACTGGGGTTTATAGATGAGATATGGGTGTAGTAGGGGTTTATAGATGAGAAATGGGAGTAGGGTGCACTGGGGTTTATAGATGAGATATGGGAGTAGGGTGCAGTAACACTGGGGTTTATAGATGAGATATGAGTAGGGGTTTATAGATGAGATATGGGTGTAGGGTGCATTGACACTGGGGTTTATAGATGAGATATGGGAGTAGGGTGCAGTAACACTGGGGTTTATAGATGAGATATGGGAGTAGGGTGCAGTAACACTGGGGTTTATAGATGAGATATGGGAGTAGGGTGCAGTAACACTGGGGTTTATAGATGAGATATGGGAGTAGGGTGCAGTAACACTTGGGTTTATAGATGAGATATGGGAGTAGGGTGCAGTAACACTGGGGTTTATAGATGAGATATGGGAGTAGGGTGCAGTAACACTGGGGTTTATAGATGAGATATGGGTGTAGGGTGCATTGACACTGGGGTTTATAGATGAGAAATGGGAGTAGGGTGCAGTAACACTGGGGTTTATAGATGAGATATGGGAGTAGGGTGCAGTAACACTGGGGTTTATAGATGAGATATGGGAGTAGGGTGCATTAACACTGGGGTTTATAGATGAGATATGGGTGTAGGGTGCAGTAACACTGGGGTTTATAGATGAGATATGGGTGTAGGGTGCAGTAACACTGGGGTTTATAGATGAGATATGGGTGTAGGGTGCATTAACACTGGGGTTTATAGATGAGATATGGGTGTAGGGTGCATTGACACTGGGGTTTATAGATGAGATAAGGGTGTAGGGTGCAGTAACACTGGGGTTTATAGATGATATATGGGAGTAGGGTGCAGTAAAACTGGGGTTTATAGATGAGATATGGGAGTAGGGTGCAGTAATACTGGGGTTTATATGATGAGAGGAGATATGGGTGTAGGGTGCATTGACACTGGGGTTTATAGATGAGATATGGGAGTAGGGTGCAGTAACACTGGGGTTTATAGATGAGATATGTGAGTAGGGTGCAGTAACACTGGGGTTTATAGATGAGATATGGGAGTAGGGTGTAGTAACACTGGGGTTTATAGATGAGATATGGGTGTAGGGTGCAGTAACACTGGGGTTTATAGATGAGATATGGGTGTAGGGTGCATTGACACTGGGGTTTATAGATGAGATATGGGTGTAGGGTGCAGTAACACTGGGGTTTATAGATGAGATATGGGTGTAGGGTGCATTGACACTGGGGTTTATAGATGAGAAATGGGAGTAGGGTGCATTAACACTGGGGTTTATAGATGAGATATGGGAGTAGGGTGCAGTAACACTGGGGTTTATAGATGAGATATGTGTGTAGGGTGCATTAATACTGGGGTTTATATGGTGAGAGGAGATATGGGTGTAGGGTGCATTGACACTGTTGTTTATAGATGAGATATGGAGTCGGGTGCAGTTACACTGGGGTTTATAGATGAGATATGGGAGTAGGGTGCAGTAACACTGGGGTTTATAGATGAGATATGGGAGTAGGGTGCAGTAACACTGGGGTTTATAGATGAGATAAGGGAGTAGGGTGCAGTAACACTGGGGTTTATAGATAAGATATGGGAGTAGGGTGCAGTAACTGGGGTTTATGGTTTATAGATAAGATATGGGAGTAGGGTGCAGTAACACTGGGGTTTATAGATGAGATATGGGAGTAGGGTGCAGTAACACTGGGGTTTATAGATGAGATATGGGTGTAGGGTGCAGTAACACTTGGGTTTATAGATGAGATATGGGAGTAGGGTGCAGTAACACTGGGGTTTATAGATGAGATATGGGAGTAGGGTGCAGTAACACTGGGGTTTATAGATGAGATATGGGTGTAGGGTGCAGTAACACTGGGGTTTATAGATGAGATATGGGAGTAGGGTGCAGTAACACTGGGGTTTATAGATGAGATATGGGTGTAGGGTGCAGTAACACTGGGGTTTTATAGATGAGATATGGGTGTAGGGTGCAGTAACACTGGGGTTTATAGATGAGAAATGGGAGTAGGGTGCAGTAACACTGGGGTTTATAGATGAGATATGGGAGTAGGGTGCAGTAACACTGGGGTTTATAGATGAGATATGGGAGTAGGGTGCAGTAACACTGGGGTTTATAGATGAGATATGGGTGTAGGGTGCAGTAACACTGGGGTTTATAGATGAGATATGGGAGGGTGCAGTAACACTGGGGTTTATAGATGAGATATGGGTGTAGGGTGCATTGACACTGGGGTTTATTATGAGATATGGGTGTAGGGTGCATAACACTGGGGTTTATAGATGAGATATGGGTGTAGTAACACTGGGGTTTATAGATGAGATATGGGAGTAGGGTGCAGTAACACTGGGGTTTATAGATGAGAGATATGGGAGTAGGGTGCAGTAACACTGGGGTTTATAGATGAGATATGGGAGTAGGGTGCAGTAACACTGGGGTTTATAGATGAGATATGGGAGTAGGGTGCAGTAACACTGGGGTTTATAGATGAGATATGGGAGTAGGGTGCAGTAACACTGGGGTTTATAGATGAGATATGGGTGTAGGGTGCAGTAACACTGGGGTTTATAGATGAGATATGGGTGTAGGGTGCATAACACTGGGGTTTATAGATGAGATATGGGTGTAGGGTGCAGTAACACTGGGGTTTATAGATGAGATATGGGTGTAGGGTGCATTAACACTGGGGTTTATAGATGAGAAATGGGAGTAGGGTGCAGTAACACTGGGGTTTATAGAAGAGATATGGGAGTAGGGTGCAGTAACACTGGGGTTTATAGATGAGATATGGGAGTAGGGTGCAGTAACACTGGGGTTTATAGATGAGATATGGGTTAGGGTGCAGTAACACTGGGTTTATAGATGAGATATGGGAGTAGGGTGCAGTAACACTGGGGTTTATAGATGAGATATGGGGTGCAGTACACTGTTTATATGGGTGGGAGTAGGTAACACTGGGGTTTATAGATGAGATATGGGTTTAGGGTGCAGTAACACTGGGGTTTATAGATGAGATAAGGGTGTAGGGTGCAGTAATACTGGGGTTTATATGATGAGAGGAGATATGGGTGTAGGTTGCATTGAACACTGGGGTTTATAGATGAGATATGGGAGTAGGGTGCAGTAACACTGGGGTTTATAGATGAGATATGGGTGTAGGGTGCAGTAATACTGGGGTTTATAGATGATGAGAGGAGATATGGGTTTTATAGATGAGGGTGCATTGACACTGGGGTTTATAGATGAGATATGGGAGTAGGGTGCAGTAACACTGGGGTTTATAGATGAGATATGGGGGTTTATAGATGAGATATGGGAGTAGGGTGCAGTAACACTGGGGTTTATAGATGAGATATGGGAGTAGGGTGCAGTAACACTGGGTTTATAGATGAGATATGGGTGTAGGGTGCATTGACACTGGGGTTTATAGATGAGATATGGGTGTAGGGTGCAGTAACACTGGGGTTTATAGATGAGATATGGGCATTGTGGGGTTTAGGGGGAGTGCATTAACACTGGGGTTTATAGATGAGATATGGGAGTAGGGTGCAGTAACACTGGGATGAGATATGAGGGTAGGGTGCAGTAACACTGGGGTTTATATGAGATATGGGTGAGGGTGCAGTAACACTATAGATGAGTATGGGTGTAGGGTGCATTAACACTGGGGTTTATAGATGAGATATGGGAGTAGGGTGCAGTAACACTGGGGTTTATAGATGAGATATGGGAGTAGGGTGCAGTAACACTGGGGTTTATAGATGAGATAACACTGGGATAGATGAGATATGGTGGGTGCAGTAACACTGGGGTTTATAGATGAGATATGGGAGTAGGGTGCAGTAACACTGGGGTTTATAGATGAGATATGGGTGTAGGGTGCATTAACACTGGGGTTTATAGATGAGATATGGGTGTAGGGTGCAGTAACACTGGGGTTTATAGATGAGATATGGGTGTAGGGTGCATTAACACTGGGGTTTATAGATGAGAAGTATGGGAGTAGGGTGCATTAACACTGGGGTTTATAGATGAGATATGGGAGTAGGGTGCAGTAACACTGGGGTTTATAGATGAGATATGGGTGTAGGGTGCATTAACACTGGGGTTTATATGAGATATGAGAGGAGATATGGGTTTATAGATGAGATATGGGTGTGCATTGACACTGGGGTTTATAGATGAGATATGGGAGTAGGGTGCAGTTACACTGGGGTTTATAGATGAGATATGGGTGTAGGGTGCAGACACTGGGTGTTTATAGATGAGATATGGGAGTAGGGTGCAGTAACACTGGGGTTTATAGATGAGATATGGGAGTAGGGTGCAGTAACACTGGGGTTTATAGATGAGATATGGGAGTAGGGTGCAGTAACACTGGGGTTTATAGATGAGATATGGGTGTAATTGACACTGGGGTTTATAGATGAGATATGGGAGTAGGGTGCAGTAACACTGGGGTTTATAGATGAGATATGGGAGTAGGGTGCAGTAACACTGGGGTTTATAGATGAGATATGGGTGGGTGCAGTAACACTGGGGTTTATAGATGAGATAAGGGAGTAACATTGGGTGCAGTAACACTGGGGTTTATAGATGAGATATGGGAGTAGGGTGCAGTAACACTGGGGTTTATAGATGAGATATGGGAGTAGGGTGGGGTTTAGATGAGAATGGGAGTAGGGTGCATTAACACTGGGGTTTATAGATGAGATATGGGTGTAGGGTGCAGTAACACTGGGGTTTATAGATGAGATATGGGTGTAGGGTGCAGTAACACTGGGGTTTATAGATGAGATATGGGTGTAGGGTGCATTGACACTGGGGTTTATAGATGAGAAATGGGAGTAGGGTGCATTGAACACTGGGGTTTATAGATGAGATATGGGAGTAGGGTGCAGTAACACTGGGGTTTATAGATGAGATATGGGGTGTAGGGTTTATAGATGAGATATGGGTGTAGGGTGCAGTAATACTGGGGTTTATATGATGAGAGGAGATATGGGTGTAGGGTGCATTGACACTGGGGTTTATAGATGAGATATGGGAGTAGGGTGCAGTAACACTGGGGTTTATAGATGAGATATGGGAGTAGGGTGCAGTAACACTGGGGTTTATAGATGAGATATGGGAGTAGGGTGCAGTAACACTGGGGTTTATAGATGAGATATGGGAGTAGGGTGCAGTAACACTGGGGTTTATAGATGAGATATGGGTGTAGGGTGCATTGACACTGGGGTTTATAGATGAGATATGGGTGTAGGGTGCAGTAACACTGGGGTTTATAGATGAGATATGGGTGTAGGGTGCATTGACACTGGGGTTTATAGATGAGAAATGGGAGTAGGGTGCATTAACACTGGGGTTTATAGATGAGATATGGGAGTAGGGTGCAGTAACACTGGGGTTTATAGATGAGATATGTGTGTAGGGTGCATTAATACTGGGGTTTATATGGTGAGAGGAGATATGGGTGTAGGGTGCATTGACACTGTTGTTTATAGATGAGATATGGGAGTCGGGTGCAGTAACACTGGGGTTTATAGATGAGATATGGGAGTAGGGTGCAGTAACACTGGGGTTTATAGATGAGATATGGGAGTAGGGTGCAGTAACACTGGGGTTTATAGATGAGATATGGGAGTAGGGTGCAGTAACACTGGGGTTTATAGATGAGATATGGGTGTAGGGTGCAGTAACACTGGGGTTTATAGATGAGATATGGGGTTTATAGTGAGGGTGCAGTAACACTGGGGTTTATAGATGAGATATGGGAGTAGGGTGCAGTAACACTGGGGTTTATAGATGAGATATGGGAGTAACACTGGGGTGCAGTAACACTGGGGTTTATAGATGAGATATGGGTGTAGGGTGCAGTAACACTGGGGTTTATAGATGAGATATGGGTGTGGGTGCAGTAACACTGGGGTTTATAGATGAGATATGGGAGTAGGGTGCAGTAACACTGGGGTTTATAGATGAGATATGGGAGTAGGGTGCAGTAACACTGGGGTTTATAGATGAGATATGGGTTTAGGGTGCAGTAACACTGGGGTTTATAGATGAGATATGGGTGTAGGGTGCAGTAACACTGGGGTTTATATGATGAGAGGAGATATGGGTGTAGGGTGCATTGACACTGGGGTTTATAGATGAGATATGGGAGTAGGGTGCAGTAACACTGGGGTTTATAGATGAGATATGGGTGTAGGGTGCAGTAACACTGGGGTTTATATGAGATATGAGTGTAGGGTGCAGTAATACTGGGGTTTATATGATGAGAGGAGATATGGGTGTAGGGTGCATTGACACTGGGGTTTATAGATGAGATATGGGAGTAGGGTGCAGTAACACTGGGGTTTATAGATGAGATATGGGAGTAGGGTGCAGTAACACTGGGGTTTATAGATGAGATATGGGAGTAGGGTGCAGTAACACTGGGGTTTATAGATGAGATATGGGTGTAGGGTGCAGTAACACTGGGGTTTATAGATGAGATATGGGTGTAGGGTGCAGTAACACTGGGGTTTATAGATGAGATATGGGTGTAGGGTGCATTGACACTGGGGTTTATAGATGAGATATGGGAGTAGGGTGCAGTAACACTGGGGTTTATAGATGAGATATGGGAGTAGGGTGCAGTAACACTGGGGTTTATAGATGAGATATGGGAGTAGGGTGCAGTAACACTGGGGTTTATAGATGAGATATGGGAGTAGGGTGCAGTAACACTGGGGTTTATAGATGAGATATGGGAGTAGGGTGCAGTAACACTGGGGTTTATAGATGAGATATGGGATAGGGTAGGGTGCAGTAACACTGGGGTTTATAGATGAGATATGGGAGTAGGGTGCAGTAACACTGGGGTTTATAGATGAGATATGGGTGTAGGGTGCATTAACACTGGGGTTTATAGATGAGATATGGGAGTAGGGTGCAGTAACACTGGGGATTATAGATGAGATATGGGTGTAGGGTGCAGTAACACTGGGGTTTATAGATGAGATATGGGTGTAGGGTGCAGTAACACTGGGGTTTATAGATGAGATATGGGAGTAGGGTGCAGTAACACTGGGGTTTATAGATGAGATATGGGTGTAGGGTGCAGTAACACTGGGGTTTATATGATGAGATATGGGTGTAGGGTGCATTGACACTGGGGTTTATAGATGAGATATGGGAGGGTGCAGTAACACTGGGGTGCAGTAACACTGGGGTTTATAGATGAGATATGGGAGTAGATAACACTGGGGTTTATAGATGAGATATGGGTAGGGTGCAGTAACACTGGGGTTTATAGATGAGATATGGGAGTAGGGTGCAGTAACACTGGGGTTTATAGATGAGATATGGGAGTAGGGTGCAGTAACACTGGGGTTTATAGATGAGATATGGGTGTAGGGTGCATTAACACTGGGGTTTATAGATGAGATATGGGTGTAGGGTGCAGTAACACTGGGGTTTATAGATGAGATATGGGAGTAGGGTGCAGTAACACTGGGGTTTATAGATGAGATATGGGTGTAGGGTGCATTAACACTGGGGTTTATAGATGAGATATGGGAGTAGGGTGCAGTAACACTGGGGTTTATAGATGAGATATGGGAGTAGGGTGCAGTAACACTGGGGTTTATAGATGAGATATGGGTGTAGGGTGCATTAACACTGGGGTTTATAGATGAGATATGGGAGTAGGGTGCAGTAACACTGGGGTTTATAGATGAGATATGGGAGTAGGGTGCAGTAACACTGGGGTTTATAGATGAGATATGGGAGTAGGGTGCAGTAACACTGGGGTTTATAGATGAGATATGGGTGTAGGGTGCATTACACTGGGGTTTATAGATGAGATATGGGTTTAGGGTGCAGTAACACTGGGGTTTATAGATGAGATAAGGGTGTAGGGTGCAGTAATACTGGGGTTTATATGATGAGATATGGGTGTAGGGTGCATTGACACTGGGGTTTATAGATGAGATATGGGAGTAGGGTGCAGTAACACTGGGGTTTATAGATGAGATATGGGTGTAGGGTGCAGTAACACTGGGGTTTATAGATGAGATATGGGAGTAGGGTGCAGTAACACTGGGGTTTATAGATGAGATATGGGAGTAGGGTGCATTAACACTGGGGTTTATAGATGAGATATGGGTGTAGGGTGCAGTAACACTGGGGTTTATAGATGAGATATGGGTGTAGGGTGCAGAACACTGGGGTTTATAGATGAGATATGGGAGTAGGGTGCAGTAACACTGGGGTTTATATGATGAGAGGAGATATGGGTGTAGGGTGCATTGACACTGGGGTTTATAGATGAGATATGGGAGTAGGGTGCAGTAACACTGGGGTTTATAGATGAGATATGGGAGTAGGGTGCAGTAACACTGGGGTTTATAGATGAGATATGGGAGTAGGGTGCAGTAACACTGGGGTTTATAGATGAGATATGGGAGTCGGGTGCAGTAACACTGGGGTTTATAGATGAGATATGGGTGTAGGGTGCATTGACACTGGGGTTTATAGATGAGATATGGGAGTAGGGTGCAGTAACACTGGGGTTTATAGATGAGATATGGGAGTAGGGTGCAGTAACACTGGGGTTTATAGATGAGATATGGGAGGGGTGCAGTAACACTGGGGTTTATAGCATGTAACACTGGGGTTTATAGATGAGATATGGGTGTAGGGTGCATTAACACTGGGGTTTATAGATGAGATATGGGTTAGGGTGCAGTAACACTGGGGTTTATAGATGAGATATGGGAGTAGGGTGCAGTAATACTGGGGTTTATAGATGAGATATGGGTGTAGGGTGCATTGACACTGGGGTTTATAGATGAGATATGGGTGTAGGGTGCAGTAACACTGGGGTTTATAGATGAGAGGAGATATGGGTGTAGGGTGCAGTAACACTGGGGTTTATAGATGAGAAATGGGAAGATAGTAGGTGCAGTAACACTGGGGTTTATAACACTGGGGTTTATAGATGAGATATGGGAGTAGGGTGCAGTAACACTGGGGTTTATAGATGAGATATGGGTGTAGGGTGCAGTAACACTGGGGTTTATAGATGAGATATGGGTGTAGGGTGCAGTAACACTGGGGTTTATAGATGAGATATGGGTGGAGGGTGCAGTAACACTGGGGTTTATAGATGAGATATGGGTGTAGGGTGCATTGACACTGGGGTTTATAGATGAGAAATGGGAGTAGGGTGCAGTAACACTGGGGTTTATAGATGAGATATGGGAGTAGGGTGCAGTAACACTGGGGTTTATAGATGAGATATGGGAGTAGGGTGCAGTAACACTGGGGTTTATAGATGAGATATGGGTGTAGGGTGCATTGACACTGGGGTTTATAGATGAGATATGGGTGTAGGGTGCAGTAACACTGGGGTTTATAGATGAGATATGGGTGTAGGGTGCATTGACACTGGGGTTTATTGATGAGATATGGGTGTAGGGTGCAGTAATACTGGGGTTTATATGATGAGAGGAGATATGGGTGTAGGGTGCATTGACACTGGGGTTTATAGATGAGATATGGGAGTAGGGTGCAGTAACACTGGGGTTTATAGATGAGATATGGGAGTAGGGTGCAGTAACACTGGGGTTTATAGATGAGATATGGGAGTAGGGTGCAGTAACACTGGGGTTTATAGATGAGATATGGGAGTAGGGTGCAGTAACACTGGGGTTTATAGATGAGATATGGGTGTAGGGTGCATTGACACTGGGGTTTATAGATGAGATATGGGTGTAGGGTGCAGTAACACTGGGGTTTATAGATTAGATATGGGTGTAGGGTGCATTGACACTGGGGTTTATAGATGAGAAATGGGAGTAGGGTGCATTAACACTGGGGTTTATAGATGAGATGATATGGGAGTAGGGTGCAGTAACACTGGGGTTTATAGATGAGATATGGGTGTAGGGTGCATTAATACTGGGGTTTATATGGTGAGAGGAGATATGGGTGTAGGGTGCATTGACACTGGGGTTTATAGATGAGATATGGGAGTAACACTGGGGTGCAGTAACACTAATACTGGGTTTATAGATGAGAGATATGGGAGTAGGGTGCAGTAACACTGGGGTTTATAGATGAGAATGGGAGTAGGGTGCAGTAACACTGGGGTTTATAGATGAGATATGGGAGTAGGGTGCAGTAACACTGGGGTTTATAGATGAGAAATGGGGGTTTATAGATGGATATGCATTAACACTGGGGTTTATAGATGAGATATGGGTGTAGGGTGCATTGACACTGGGGTTTATAGATGAGATATGGGTGTAGGGTGCAGTAACACTGGGGTTTATAGATGAGATATGGGAGTAGGGTGCAGTAACACTGGGGTTTATAGATGAGAAATGGGAGTAGGGTGCAGTAACACTGGGGTTTATAGATGAGATATGGGAGTAGGGTGCAGTAACACTGGGGTTTATAGATGAGAAATGGGAGTAGGGTGCATTAATACTGGGGTTTATAGATGAGATATGGGTTTAGGGTGCAGTAACACTGGGGTTTATAGATGAGATATGGGTGTAGGGTGCAGTAACACTGGGGTTTATATGATGAGAGCAGATATGGGTGTAGGTTGCATTGACACTGGGGTTTATAGATGAGATATGGGAGTAGGGTGCAGTAACACTGGGGTTTATTGATGAGATATGGGTGTAGGGTGCAGTGACACTGGGGTTTATATGATGAGAGGAGATATGGGTGTAGGGTGCATTGACACTGGGGTTTATAGATGAGATATGGGAGTAGGGTGCAGTAACACTGGGGTTTATAGATGAGATATGGGAGTAGGGTGCAGTAACACTGGGGTTTATAGATGAGAAATGGGAGTAGGGTGCATTAACACTGGGGTTTATAGATGAGATATGGGTTTAGGGTGCAGTAACACTGGGGTTTATAGATGAGATATGGTGTAGGGTGCATTAATACTGGGGTTTATATGATGAGAGGAGATATGGGTGTAGGGTGCATTGACACTGGGGTTTATAGATGAGATATGGGAGTAGGGTGCAGTAACACTGGGGTTTATAGATGAGATATGGGTGTAGGGTGCAGTAACACTGGGGTTTATAGATGAGATATGGGTGTAGGGTTGCAGTAACACTGGGGTTTATAGATGAGATATGGGAGTAGGGTGCCGTAACACTGGGGTTTATAGATGAGATATGGGAGTAGGGTGCATTGACACTGGGGTTTATAGATGAGAAATGGGAGTAGGGTGCATTAACACTGGGGTTTATAGATGAGATATGGGAGTAGGGTGCAGTAACCCTGGGGTTTATAGATGAGATATGTGTGTAGGGTGCATTAATACTGGGGTTTATATGGTGAGAGGAGATATGGGTGTAGGGTGCATTGACACTGGTGTTTCTAGATGAGATATGGGAGTCGGGTGCAGTAACACTGGGGTTTATAGATGAGATATGGGAGTAGGGTGCAGTAACACTGGGGTTTATAGATGAGATATGGGAGTAGGGTGCAGTAACACTGGGGTTTATAGATGAGATAAGGGAGTAGGGTGCAGTAACACTTGGGTTTATAGATGAGATATGGGAGTAGGGTGCAGTAACACTGGGGTTTATAGATGAGATAAGGGAGTAGGGTGCAGTAACACTGGTGTTTATAGATAAGATATGGGAGTAGGGTGCAGTAACACTGGGGTTTATAGATAAGATATGGGATTTGTGTGCAGTAACACTGGGGTTTATAGATGAGAAATGGGAGTAGGGTGCAGTAACACTGGGGATTATAGATGAGATATGGGAGTAGGGTGCAGTAACACTGGGGTTTATAGATGAGATATGGGTGTAGGGTGCAGTAACACTGGGGTTTATAGATGAGATATGGGTGTAGGGTGCAGTAACACTGGGGTTTATAGATGAGATATGGGTGGAACACTGGGTGCAGTAACACTGGGGTTTATAGATGAGATATGGGTGTAGGGTGCAGTAACACTGGGGTTTATAGATGAGATATGGGTGTAGGGTGCATTGACACTGGGGTTTATTGATGAGATATGGGAGTAGGGTCCCGTAACACTGGGGTTTATAGATGAGATATGGGTGTAGGGTGCAGTAATACTGGGGTTTATATGATGAGAGGAGATATGGGTGTAGGGTGCATTGACACTGGGGTTTATAGATGAGATATGGGAGTAGGGTCCCGTAACACTGGGGTTTATAGATGAGATATGGGAGTAGGGTGCAGTAACACTGGGGTTTATAGATGAGATATGGGAGTAGGGTGCAGTAACACTGGGGTTTATAGATGAGATATGGGAGTAGGGTGCAGTAACACTGGGGTTTATAGATGAGATATGGGTGTAGTGTGCATTGACACTGGGGTTTATAGATGAGATATGGGTGTAGGGTGCAGTAACACTGGGGTTTATAGATGAGATATGGGTGTAACACTGGGTGCATTGACACTGGGGTTTATAGATGAGAAATGGGAGTAGGGTGCATTAACACTGGGGTTTATAGATGAGATATGGGAGTAGGGTGCAGTAACCCTGGGGTTTATAGATGAGATATGGTGTAGGGTGCATTTATACTGGGGTTTATATGGTGAGAGGAGATATGGGTGTAGGGTGCATTGACACTGTTGTTTATAGATGAGATATGGGAGTCGGGTGCAGTTACACTGGGGTTTATAGATGAGATATGGGAGTAGGGTGCAGTAACACTGGGGTTTATAGATGAGATATGGGAGTAGGGTGCAGTAACACTGGGGTTTATAGATGAGAAATGGGAGCAGGGTGCAGTAACACTGGGGTTTATAGATGAGATATGGGAGTAGGGTGCAGTAACACTGGGGTTTATAGATGAGATATGGGAGTAGGGTGCAGTAACACTGGGGTTTATAGATGAGATATGGGTGTAGGGTGCAGTAACACTGGGGTTTATAGATGAGATATGGGAGTAGGGTGCAGTAACACTGGGGTTTATAGATGAGAAATGGGAGTAGGGTGCATTAATACTGGGGTTTATTGATGAGATATGGGTTTAGGGTGCAGTAACACTGGGGTTTATAGATGAGATAAGGGTGTAGGGTGCAGTAATACTGGGGTTTATATGATGAGAGGAGATATGGGTGTAGGTTGCATTGACACTGGGGTTTATAGATGAGATATGGGTTTAGGGTGCAGTAACACTGGGGTTTATTGATGAGATATGGGTGTAGGGTGCAGTAATACTGGGGTTTATATGATGAGAGGAGATATGGGTGTAGGGTGCATTGACACTGGGGTTTATAGATGAGATATGGGAGTAGGGTGCAGTAACACTGGGGTTTATAGATGAGATATGGGAGTAGGGTGCAGTAACACTGGGGTTTATAGATGAGATATGGGAGTAGGGTGCAGTAACACTGGGGTTTATAGATGAGATATGGGTGTAGGGTGCAGTAACACTGGGGTTTATAGATGAGATATGGGTGTAGGGTGCAGTAACACTGGGGTTTATAGATGAGATATGGGATTTGGGTGCAGTAACACTGGGGTTTATAGATGAGAAATGGGAGTAGGGTGCAGTAACACTGGGGTTTATAGATGAGATATGGGAGTAGGGTGCAGTAACACTGGGGTTTATAGATGAGATATGGGAGTAGGGTGCAGTAACACTGGGGTTTATAGATGAGATATGGGTGTAGGGTGCAGTAACACTGGGGTTTATAGATGAGATATGGGTGGAGGGTGCAGTAACACTGGGGTTTATAGATGAGATATGGGTGTAGGGTGCAGTAACACTGGGGTTTATAGATGAGATATGGGTGTAGGGTGCATTGACACTGGGGTTTATTGATGAGATATGGGTGTAGGGTGCATTGACACTGGGGTTTATAGATGAGATATGGGTGTAGGGTGCAGTAATACTGGGGTTTATATGAAGAGAGTAGATATGGGTGTAGGGTGCAGTGACACTGGGGTTTATAGATGAGATATGGGAGTAGGGTGCAGTAACACTGGGGTTTATAGATGAGATATGGGAGTAGGGTGCAGTAACACTGGGGTTTATAGATGAGATATGGGAGTAGGGTGCAGTAACACTGGGGTTTATAGATGAGATATGGGAGTAGGGTGCAGTAACACTGGGGTTTATAGATGAGATATGGGTGTAGGGTGCATTGACACTGGGGTTTATAGATGAGATATGGGTGTAGGGTGCAGTAACACTGGGGTTTATAGATGAGATATGGGTGTAGGGTGCATTGACACTGGGGTTTATAGATGAGAAATGGGAGTAGGGTGCATTAACACTGGGGTTTATAGATGAGATATGGGAGTAGGGTGCAGTAACCCTGGGGTTTATAGATGAGATATGTGTGTAGGGTGCATTAATACTGGGGTTTATATGGTGAGAGGAGATATGGGTGTAGGGTGCATTGACACTGTTGTTTATAGATGAGATATGGGAGTCGGTGCAGTTACACTGGGGTTTATAGATGAGATATGGGAGTAGGGTGCAGTAACACTGGGGTTTATAGATGAGATATGGGAGTAGGGTGCAGTAACACTGGGGTTTATAGATGAGAAATGGGAGTAGGGTGCAGTAACACTGGGGTTTATAGATGAGATATGGGAGTAGGGTGCAGTAACACTGGGGTTTATAGATGAGATATGGGAGTAGGGTGCAGTAACACTGGGGTTTATAGATGAGATATGGGTGTAGGGTGCAGTAACACTTGGGTTTATAGATGAGATATGGGAGTAGGGTGCAGTAACACTGGGGTTTATAGATGAGAAATGGGAGTAGGGTGCATTAATACTGGGGTTTATAGATGAGATATGGGTTTAGGGTGCAGTAACACTGGGGTTTATAGATGAGATAAGGGTGTAGGGTGCAGTAATACTGGGGTTTATATGATGAGAGGAGATATGGGTGTAGGTTGCATTGACACTGGGGTTTATAGATGAGATATGGGAGTAGGGTGCAGTAACACTGGGGTTTATTGATGAGATATGGGTGTAGGGTGCAGTAATACTGGGGTTTATATGATGAGAGGAGATATGGGTGTAGGGTGCATTGACACTGGGGTTTATAGATGAGATATGGGAGTAGGGTGCCGTAACACTGGGGTTTATAGATGAGATATGGGAGTAGGGTGCAGTAACACTGGGGTTTATAGATGAGATATGGGAGTAGGGTGCAGTAACACTGGGTTTATAGATGAGATATGGGAGTAGGGTGCAGTAACACTGGGGTTTATAGATGAGATATGGGTGTAGGGTGCATTGACACTGGGGTTTATAGATGAGATATGGGTGTAGGGTGCAGTAACACTGGGGTATATAGATGAGATATGGGTGTAGGGTGCATTGACACTGGGGTTTATAGATGAGAAATGGGAGTAGGGTGCATTAACACTGGGGTTTATAGATGAGATATGGGAGTAGGGTGCAGTAACCCTGGGGTTTATAGATGAGATATGTGTGTAGGGTGCATTAATACTGGGGTTTATATGGTGAGAGGAGATATGGGTGTAGGGTGCATTGACACTGGTGTTTATAGATGAGATATGGGAGTCGGGTGCAGTAACACTGGGGTTTATAGATGAGATATGGGAGTAGGGTGCAGTAACACTGGGGTTTATAGATGAGATATGGGAGTAGGGTGCAGTAACACTGGGGTTTATAGATGAGATAAGGGAGTAGGGTGCAGTAACACTTGGGTTTATAGATGAGATATGGGAGTAGGGTGCAGTAACACTGGGGTTTATAGATGAGAAATGGGAGTAGGGTGCATTAATACTGGGGTTTATAGATGAGATATGGGTTTAGGGTGCAGTAACACTGGGGTTTATAGATGAGATAAGGGAGTAGGGTGCAGTAACACTGGGGTTTATAAATGAGATATGGGAGTAGGGTGCAGTAACACTGGGGTTTATAGATGAGAAATGGGAGTAGGGTGCAGTAACACTGGGGTTTATAGATGAGATATGGGAGTAGGGTGCAGTAACACTGGGGTTTATAGATGAGATATGGGTGTAGGGTGCAGTAACACTGGGGTTTATAGATGAGATATGGGTGTAGGGTGCAGTAACACTGGGGTTTATAGATGAGATATGGGTGGAGGGTGCAGTGACACTGGGGTTTATAGATGAGATATGGGTGTAGGGTGCATTGACACTGGGGTTTATAGATGAGAAATGGTAGTAGGGTGCAGTAACACTGGGGTTTATAGATGAGATATGGGTGTAGGGTGCATTGACACTGGGGTTTATAGATGAGATATGGGTGTTGGGGTGCAGTAACACTGGGGTTTATAGATGAGATATGTTGTGTAGGGTGCAGTAACACTGGGGTTTATAGATGAGATATGGGAGTAGGGTGCAGTAACACTGGGGTTTATAGATGAGATATGGGTGTAGGGTGCAGTAACACTGGGGTTTATAGATGAGATATGGGTGTAGGGTGCAGTAACACTGGGGTTTATAGATGAGATATGGGTGTAGGGTGCAGTGACACTGGGGTTTATAGATGAGATATGGGTGTAGGGTGCATTGACACTGGGGTTTATAGATGAGAAATGGTAGTAGGGTGCAGTAACACTGGGGTTTATAGATGAGATATGGGTGTAGGGTGCATTGACACTGGGGTTTATAGATGAGATATGGGTGTTGGGTGCAGTAACACTGGGGTTTATAGATGAGATATGTTGTGTAGGGTGCAGTAACACTGGGGTTTATAGATGAGATATGGGAGTAGGGTGCAGTAACACTGGGGTTTATAGATGAGATATGGGTGTAGGGTGCAGTAACAGTCAGGGTTATGGAGTGTTGAAAGAAAGGAGTGAGTGAGTGAGTGAGTGAGTGAGTGAGTGAGAAACCTGAGGGACAAGAGAGAGTGAGGGAGAAAAGGGCTGAGGGAAAGAGTTCTCCACATGTGTTCTCCTCATTACCCTGAGCTGCATGCTGCTCATTCTGCAGGAATGTGCTGCTAACGTGTCTGTAACCTCCACCTTCACACACACACACACACACACACACACACACACACACACACACCCGCCACACTTAATAAGACTCCCCATTGCTCTAACCACACAGCTGCTCTGTGCGATACAGCACATCACGTAATACAAACCTCAAAGGAATAGTTCACAGAAATTACATAATTATATATTGGTTTTCTTAGCCTGTAAGCAGTCTATGGACAAGATATGAGAGCAAACCACGCTATGGTTTAGTTTCCTGTAGGCACTGTTTCCAAATGCTAACAAATCCCATATGGGAGTAGGTGCAGTAACACATAGTCATGAGACCAATATAATAATTTTCTAACATCTTGTCCAAGTCAAGACCACTGGGGTACTTATTGTTGGAGCCAAAGCACAGATAGAGAATCTGGCATTTTAATTTATACTGGGAACTAAAATTAAAACACCAGGTAAAAAACCTAGTCGTTATTTTAGATTCTGAACTCAGTTTCAAGTCACACATTAGGAACATGAACACAATAGCTTTTCACCACCTGAGGAACATTGCCAAGGTGCGGCCATTTCTCTCTCAGGCTGATGCAGAGAGGGTCATCCATGCTTTTATTACAAGCAGGCTTGACTACTGTAATGCTGCAGCATGGATACTGACCAAGACCAGTTGGAGAGCATACATTTCATCGATTTTAAGGTCTCTGCACTGGCTGCCTGTGAGTTTTACAATTCATTTTAAGATTATTCTGTTTGTTTTTAAATCACCCCAATACATGTCAGACACGCTTTTAAGTTATGTACCCAGTAGGTCCCTCACGTCCTCTGGCACTGGCCGTTTAACAATCCCAAAGTCTAGGACCAAGAGGCTGAATGGGAGAGTACTTTTTTGGTGGTAAGGGTTCTATTTTAGGTTATGATTGACACTTGCTCCAGCCACATACAGGAGCACACATGGGACACACACACACACACACACACATAAAAAGTACTAAATTGTCACACTTGAGTAAAAGTAAAGATACCTTAATCGAAAAAGTGAAAGCCACCCAGTAAAATACTACTTGAGTAAAAGTCTAAAAATTTCTGGTTTTGAATGTGCTTAAAATGCAGTGGTGGAGAAATTATTCAGTTGTCATACTAAAAGTACAAAGTACAAATAAATGCAGTACATCAAATTCCTTATATTAAGCAAACCAGATGGCACTATTCTTGTACTTTTATTTATTTACGGATAGCAAGGGGCACACTTCAACACTCAGAAATAATTTACAAATGCGGTATTTGTGTTTAGTGAGTACACCATGTCAGAGCGGGTAGGGATGACATTGTGTTATATTGATAGGTGCATGAATTGGACCATATTGCATCATGGTCACCTAATCTTCCATTTGGCTCATTCATCCCTCCTCCTCTCCCCTGTAACCATTTCCCAGGTCTTAATTTACAGTTGAAGTCAGAAGTTTACATACACTTAGGTTGGAGTCATTAAAACTAGTTTTTCAACCACTCCACAAATTTCTTGTTAACACACTATAGTTTTGGCAAGTCAGTTAGGACATCTACTTTGTGCATGACACAAGTAATATTCCCAACAATTGTTTACAGACCGATTATTTCACTTATAATTGTCACGACTTCTGCCGAATGCACCTTGGTGTGAAAAGTGCAAAATCAATCCCAGAACAACAGCAAAGAACCTTGTGAAGATGCTGGAGAAAACAATTACAAAAGTATCTATATCCACAGTAAAACGAGTCCTATATCGACATAACCTGAAAGGCCGCACAGCAAGGAAGAAGCCACTGCTCCAAAACCGCCATAAAAAAGCCAGACTACGTTTTGCAACTGCACATGGGGACAAAGATCGTACTTTTTAGAGAAATGTCCGCTGGTCTGATGAAACAAAAATAGAACTGTTTGGCCATAATGACCATCGTTATGTTTGGAGGAAAAAGGGGTAGGTTTGCAAGCCGAAGAACAACATCCCAACCATGAAGCATGGGGGTGGCAGCATCATGTTGTGGGGGTGCTTTGCTGCAGGAAGGACTGGTGCACTTCACAAAATAGATGGCATCATGAGGAAGGAAAAATACGTTTATATATTGAAGCAACATCTCAAGACATCAGTCAGGAAGTTAAAGCTTGGTCTCAAATGGGTCTTCCAAATGGACAATCAAATACTTCCAAAGTTGTTGAAGCAAAATGGCTTGTGGACAATAAAGTCAAGGTATTGGAATGGCCACCCCACAGTCTATGGTAATGAGACTCGTAACATAACTCATGCAAATTATTATTGTGACAAAATGGAACTTAATAAGACAATGAAATCTAAAACTCTAGGTTTATTTATAAACACACGGTAATGGGGGGAGCAGGAAAAAGGGGCTGAGCTGGACCCAAGAAAGAAACAATCAAAAGAACACCCCTAAGCTAGACTTGGCCCGAAAATGGCTTGTGGACAATAAAGTCAGTCTAGGGGGATGGTAATGAGACTCGTAACATAACTCATGCAAATTATTATTGTGACAAAGGAAAGTGTGAACGAAATAAGCACGACAACTAAATCTACCGTCAAACTCTAGGTTTATTTATAAACACACGGTAATGGGGGAGCAGGAAAAGGGGCTGAGCTGGACCCAAGGAAAGAAACAATAAGTATTCAAAAACACTAAGCTAGACTAGCCTACTTTAACAACAGCTAACTAACTAACCAAAAATACAGTGGGTGGTCCGCCCAGTTCTAACTAGTGTATTTAACAAAGTTCACCTACGGGTAGTGTATGCCCATGGGCGACTTGTCTTGGTTTCCCCCTTTTCCCACCAGCAACAAAAACACAAACACCATAACCAAAAACAATACTCACAGGTGATGACAAAGTGCTATGAGGTGCTTAAACAAAAGAGAGGTTACGACACAAAGCGAGAGTGAAACACAGAGACCTACAGACATGGCATTTACAGAGAGATTGAGCTGAGCTGAGCTGAGCTCTAGAACAAATGGGGTTTTTAAACCATGGGGAAGGAACTGTGATAGGTCAGGAAATTGGAGGAGGTGTGTCTTCTGATTGATGATTGATTGTTGACTGATTGGGGAGTGATGATTTTCACCTGTGAGGGGAGAAGGAGAGAAAAGAAACACACACACAGGATACACACACACACACAGGATAACTGTATCCGTAACACTCCCACCCTTAAAAGAGCAACCCTAGGGGTTGCGACTACAGTATTTCAATGAATACTCCCAACAAAGCAACAACCTTGCAAAACATGCAGAAATCATTTTCACACACGAGACAAAGCATCTGCCAACACATTATCAGAACCCTTTTTGTGCCGGATCTCCAAGTTATAATTTTGTACAATCAGCGCCCAACGCATAAGGCGCTGGTTCTGGTTGTAAATTCGGTGGAGAAAAACTAAGGGGTTATGGTCAGTATATACAATCACGGGTAGGGCACTGGAACCAATATATACTTCAAAGTATTGCAGAGCCAACAACAAAGCAAGAGCTTCTTGTTCTATTGTCGCATAGTTTGTTTGACATTTATTAAATTTACGTGAAAAATAACAAACGGGATGATCCACTCCACTCTTGTCCTGCTGCAGTAGAACAGCACCAGCACCTCTGGCACTAGCATCTACCTCAAGTTTGAACGGTTGTTCAAAATCAGGAGCAGCAAGTACAGGTGTACTACATAAGAGTGCTTTCGCTGATTCAAAAGCTCTCTTACAATCAGGGGACCACTCAAATGATCTAGCCGGACTAAGCAAATCGGTCAATGGAGCAACTACCGCAGAGAAATTTTTACAGAAGCTACGGTAGTAGCCAACCATCCCTAAAAAGCGGCGTAGCTCTCGTCTGGTGGTAGGTGCAGGAATGCAGTTATAGCCAAGACCTTGGCATTAACAGGGCGCACCTGTCCATGGCCAACCTCTTTACCGAGATAGGTAACAGTAGCCTTCCCAAACTCGCACTTTGCCAAGTTCACGGTTAGAGAAGCAGCTGCCAACCGTTCACATACTACCCTTATCGAGTCAACATGATCTGACCACTCAGACGAATAAATCACTAGGTCATCAAGGTATGCACTACAATTAGGAACGCCAGCTAATACGGAGTTAACCAGTCGTTGGAAGGTGGCTGGTGCATTTCGCATCCCAAAAGCCATGACTGAGTACTGTAGGAAGTTGTCTGGGGTCACAAAGGCAGAAATCTCAGAAGCACGTGAAGTTAACGGAACCTGCCAGTAACCTTTTAAGAGGTCTAACTTAGTTACATACTTAGCAGCACCAATAGTGTCGATACAGTCGTCCAGTCGGGGTAACGGGAACGAATCTGGCATAGTGACAGAATTTACCTTTCGATAATCCGTACATAACCTGGACGTACCATCAGGTTTAGGAACCAAAATGCAAGGAGAACTCCAAGGGCTTGAACTTGGCTTAGCCAGGTCATTCTCCAACAAATATCTCACCTCATCCCTCATTATCTTCCTCTTGGAAGCGTTGATACGATATGGGTGTTGCTTGATAGGTGTAGCATTTCCAACATTAATGTCATGTTCCAACACATTTGTGCGAGTAGGAACGTCATTAAAGAGACATGGAAAACTGTGTAGTAGCCTCACAATATCATTGGCCTGTCCATCCGTTAAATGAACCAGACCGGATTGGATAGACAGCAGCATTTCTGAGTTGGGCAATCTAACACACTGCTGCTGAGTATTGCGCAACTCCAAGCCATCAACATCATCAATATGACAGTCCACTATCATAGCAGTAGTAGCAGAGGAGACAGCAGTACCTTCCTCTGTTTTTGAACTCTCTAACTGTGTGATGGGTCGGGTGTGGTAAGCTTTCAACATGTTAATGTGACACACACGAGATTGGCGTTGTCTATCAGGAGTTTGAAGCACATAGTCAGTTTCACTTATTTTCTTTTCAATTAAATAAGGACCCGAGAAACGAGCTGACAGTGAAGATCCTGGAACAGGTAATAACACCAGTACTTGGTCACCTGGCTGTAGTGGACGAGAAACAGCCTCTTTATCATATTGTCTTTTCATGCTCCTTTGTGAGGAAGACAGAGCTTCCTTTGCGAGAGCACAAGCTTGGTGTAGGCGCTCACGAAAGCGACTAACGTAGTCCAACACATTCTCATCTCTGGTACACAACTCTTGGGACAAGAACTGTTCTTTAAGGACTTTCATTGGTCCTCTCATTGTGTGACCAAACACCAGTTCAGCCGGGCTGAAACCTAGGGACTCCTGCACAGTTTCACGAGCAGCAAACAAAACTAGAGGAACTCCCTCATCCCAATCTTTCTCAGATTCCAAACAATATTTACGTAGCATAGACTTCAGTGTCTGATGCCATCTTTCAAGTGCACCCTGAGACTCTGGGTGATAGGCGCTTGACACACGGTGCGTAATTGACAAGGATTTTAACACCTGCCTGAAGAGCTTGGATAGGAAATTGGTACCTTGATCGCTTTGTACCACCCTAGGTAACCCGAATGTCGTGAAGAATTTTATTAAGGCTTTACTCACTACCGGGGCTGTAATCCTTCTCAGAGGAATGGCCTCGGGGTATCTTGTAGCCATACACATTATCGTTAACAAAAACTGGTTACCCGATTTTGTCTTCGGTAACGGTCCGACACAATCAACCACCACATGCTCGAATGGTTCACCTATGACAGGTATGGGACAAAGAGGAGCGGGAGGAATAACCTGATTTGGTTTTCCTATTATCTGACATGTGTGGCATGTCCGACAGAACTGAGCCACATCTTGTTTTAAACCCGGCCAAAAGAAATGTCGAAGGATCCGATCATAAGTTTTTGTGATTCCTAAATGACCAGACCACTGGTGATCATGAGCAAGGGATAACACATTTTGTCGAAAGGCTGTAGGAATTACTATTTGGTAAACAGCATTCCAATCTCCATCCGCGTCAACATGGGATTTCCATTTACGCATGAGGAGATTACCATCAATGAAGTAAGCCACGTTCTTCTTCTTTACATCTTCCAATGAGACAACACTAGAAAAACATTTAGCAAGCTTGTTGTCAACCTTTTGGTTAGCAATCAGCTGCTCACGAGTGACTGGTAACTGTATTGCATCAGCAATAAGTTCAACGTTCTTTGATTCTTTCCTAGGCTGTTTGTCAGAGGTGATCAGCTTCTCAGAGGTATCACACAATCCATCCTCTTGATCAACCTCTTTGAACAGAACAGTGTTCGACAAATCTATCTCATCACCCTCTTGTCGTGCCTGAGCACGAGTGACGGCACAAGCGGGGAACACATGTGGATAATTCTGTGCCAGCTCATTCGAGAGAGAGTGGTCACTTTTATCCAATACTTCCAATACGGGTACTACATTTCCTCCGGCAATATCGTTACCCATTATGAAGGTCACACCTTTCACTGGCAACATAGGGCGTACCCCCACTCTGAATATTCCACTGATTAACTCAGAGTGTACTTTCACAAAGTGCAATGGCACTGGGACAAAACCCATTTCAATACCCTGCACTAACACACTGGAACCACAGTATGTATCGTCAGACAAGGGCAACACATCAGACAATATAAACGACTGCGCCGCACCAGTATCTCTAAGGATTTTAACCGGTCGTTGAGACGCTTCGTCATTCGTTAGGGACACAAACCCTCGAAAATGAATGGTTCATAACTGCGGTCGGGGACTGAGACTTTCAAACTACAGTTACCCTGAGGCACCTGTTTTGTTGCAGACCTCACAACCGTACGAATTAGAGCAACACCTGTTGGTGGCTTGACACGAAGAGGCATCCCTTGTTTGCGTTTAAGCAGGAAGCAATCATTAATCATATGTCCTACTTTATGACAATAGAAACATGGACGCTCATTCTTCTGGCGTGCTTGACATACTACTGCTGGCCGACTAGGAGTAAAGGTAGGAAACTCAGTGGCTCTACTCTCAGTTTGAGCCGAAAAACACACTCTTGTGCGTCAACACAAACTCGTCTGCCAACACAGACGCTTCTGCCAGGGTGGATACTTTCTGTTCGTTTAGGTAAACTACAATGCGTTCGGGTAAGCAATTTTTAAACTCTTCCAACAAGATTAACTCCCGGAGAGAGTTGAAATCAGTTACCTTACTAGCAGCATGCCATTTATCAAACAGATTTCCCTTGTCTCTAGCAAATTCCACATAAGTCTTACTAGAAGACTTTCTATGAGACCTAAATCTCTGTCGGTATGCCTCAGGCACAAGCTCATAGGCACGAAGAACAGTAGCTTTGACCACTTCATAATTCAAACTGTCCTCCAGAGGTAGCGCTGACAAAACCTCTTGGGCTTTACCAGTTAATTTACACTGAAGTAATAGGCACCAAACCTCTTCAGGCCATTTCAATGCTACGGCTATACGCTCAAATACACAAAAATAGGAGTCAACCTCTGACTCTCTGAACAAAGGTACTAAGGCAATCTGCCTACTAATGTCAAACGTGTTTGAGGACACAGCAGGTGAGGACGGCTCACAAACAGGCACAGTAGGACCGGAGGCTAGCCTCGCTGTCTCTGCCTCAAGTTCCATCTGGCGCATTTTGAACTCCAACTGCCTTTGTTCTCTGTCTGCCTCAATTTTACACATCTCTAAATGCCGTTGTTCTCGTTCTTTTTCTGCCTCTATTTTACGCATCTCCAACTGGAGAGTCTCTCGCCTAATTTGGGCTCTCTCTTCCACCTCCAGTTGGAACTGTGCTAAACAGACATCCCTCCTGGCATCACCATTTGACAGTGGGGAGAGTGGATCAAAATGGGACAATGTGGCTGGTGTTTTAGCCTCTCCCTCATTATCAGACACCAATGGTCTTACAGGAGCAGCAACATCCGCTACAGGGGTAGTAGGCTCAGGCAGCGGTAACACAAGCACCTGCTCTTCCAACAATACATTTAATACTATCCGTTTCACCTCCGCCTTAACTAAACTCTGCGGAATCGATACTGAATAATGGTCAGCCAAGGTCATTAAATCAACTCTACGACATTTGTCAAAAACCTCCCACGAAGGGTTATCCAAAAAGATTTCAAATCAAAAGTAGTCATTTTTACACTACTTCACAAGTGCCAAAGGAAATAGCAAACACTAATGCTACTTCAGCTATGACGCTCAACACTGAACTATACCACTACAACAATCTACATGAGCGGCATGGGTGTCAGTTATGACATATCCCGGATGAGCCCCCACTTATGTTACGAATCCCTTTTGGCCCGACAGTCTAGGGGATGGTAATGAGACTCGTAACATAACTCATGCAAATTATTATTGTGACAAAGGAAAAGTGTGAACGAAATAAGCACGACAACTGAAATCTACCGTCAAACTCTAGGTTTATTTATAAACACACGGTAATGGGGGAGCAGGAAAAGGGGCTGAGCTGGACCCAAGGAAAGAAACAATAAGTATTCAAAAACACCCCTAAGCTAGACTAGCCTACTTTAACAACAGCTAACTAACTAACCAAAAATACAGTGGGTGGTCCGCCCAGTTCTAACTAGTGTATTTAACAAAGTTCACCTACGGGTAGTGTATGCCCATGGGCGACTTGTCTTGGTTTCCCCTTTTCCCACCAGCAACAAAAACACAAACACCATAACCAAAAACAATACTCACAGGTGATGACAAAGTGCTATGAGGTGCTTAAACAAAAGAGAGGTTACGACACAAAGCGAGAGTGAAACACAGAGACCTACAGACATGGCATTTACAGAGAGATTGAGCTGAGCTGAGCTGAGCTCTAGAACAAACAAATGGGGTTTTTTTAAACCATGGGGAAGGAACTGTGATAGGTCAGGAAATTGGAGGAGGTGTGTCTTCTGATTGATGATTGATTGTTGACTGATTGGGGAGTGATGATTTTCACCTGTGAGGGGAGAAGGAGAGAAAGAAACACACACACAGGATACACACACACACACAGGATAACTGTATCCG
>NW_027010179.1:0-34584 GCF_036934945.1 Oncorhynchus masou masou
AGGCTGTAGTAGTCAGTAACACTATAGAGGCTGTAGTAGTCAGTAACTCTATAGAGACTGTAGTAGTCAGTAACACTATAGAGGCTGTAGTAGTCAGTAACTCTATAGAGGCTGTAGTAGTCAGTAACTCTATAGAGGCTGTAGTAGTCTAACACTATAGAGGCTGTATAGTCAGTAACACTATAGTCTGTAGTAGTCAGTAACACTATAGAGGCTGTAGTAGTCAGTAACACTATAGAGGCTGTAGTAGTCAGTAACACTATAGAGGCTGTAGTAGTCAGTAACACTATAGAGGCTGTAGTAGTCAGTAACACTATAGAGGCTGTAGTAGTCAGTAACACTATAGAGGCTGTGTAGTCATAACTCTATAGAGAGTAACACTATAGCTGTAGTAGTCAGTAACACTATAGAGGCTGTAGTAGTCAGTAACTCTATAGAGGCTGTAGTAGTCAGTAACTCTATAGAGGCTAGTAGACTATAGAGGCTGTAGTAGTCAGTAACACTATAGAGGCTGTAGTAGTCAGTAACTCTATAGAGGCTAGTACTCTATAGGCTGTAGTAGTCAGTAACACTATAGAGGCTGTAGTAGTCAGTAACATAGAGGCTGTAGTAGTCAGTAACACTATAGAGGCTGTAGTAGTCAGTAACACTATAGAGGCTGTAGTAGTCAGTAACACTATAGAGGCTGTAGTAGTCAGTAACACTATAGAGGCTGTAGTAGTCAGTAACACTATAGAGGCTGTAGTAGTCAGTAACACTATAGAGGCTGTAGTAGTCAGTAACACTATAGAGCCTATAGTCAGTAACACTATAGAGGCTGTAAGTCACTCTATAGAGGCTGTAGTAGTCAGTAACACTCTATAGAGGCTGTAGTAGTCAGTAACACTATAGAGGCTGTAAGTCACACTATAGAGGCTGTAGTAGTCAGTAACACTATAGAGGCTGTAGTAGTCAGTAACACTCTATAGAGGCTGTAGTAGTCAGTAACACTCTATAGTGTAACTAACACTATAGAGGCTGTAGTAGTCAGTAACACTATAGAGGCTGTAGTAGTAACAGTAACACTATAGAGGCTGTAGTAGTCAGTAACACTATAGAGACTGTAGTAGTCAGTAACACTATAGAGGCTGTAGTAGTCAGTAACACTATAGAGACTGTAGTAGTCAGTAACCATAGAGGCTGTAAGCCATTAACATTCTATAGAGCCTGTAGTAGTCAGTAATACTGTTCTCTACAGTAACTCTATAGAGGCTGTAGTAGTCAGTAACACTCTATAGAGGCTGTAGTTGCCAGTCATACTATAGAGGCTGTAGTAGTCAGTAACACTATAGAGGCTGTAGTAGTCATTAACACTATAGAGGCTGTAGTAGTCAGTAACACTATAGAGGCTGTAGTAGTCAGTAACACTATAGAGGCTGTAGTAGTCAGTAACACTATAGAGGCTGTAGTAGTCAGTAACACTATAGAGGCTGTAGTAGTCAGTAACACTATAGAGGCTATAGTAGTCAGTAACACTCTATAGAGGCTGTAGTAGTCAGTAACACTCTATAGAGGCTGTAGTAGTCCGTAACACTCTATAGAGGCTGTAGTAGTCAGTAACACTCTATAGAGGCTGTAGTAGTCAGTAACTCTATAGAGGCTGTATTAGTCAGTAACTCTATAGAGGCTGTAGTAGTCAGTAACACTATAGAGGCTGTAGTAGTCAGTAACACTATAGAGGCTGTAGTAGTCAGTAACACTATAGAGGCTATAGTAGTCAGTAACACTCTATAGAGGCTGTAGTAGTCAGTAACACTCTATAGAGGCTGTAGTAGTCCGTAACACTCTATAGAGGCTGTAGTAGTCAGTAACACTCTATAGAGGCTGTAGTAGTCAGTAACTCTATAGAGGCTGTATTAGTCAGTAACTCTATAGAGGCTGTAGTAGTCAGTAACACTATAGAGGCTGTAGTAGTCAGTAACACTATAGAGGGTGTAGTAGTCAGTAACACTATAGAGGCTGTAGTAGTCATTAACACTATAGAGGCTGTAGTAGTCATTAACACTATAGAGGCTGTAGTAGTCAGTAACACTATAGAGGCTGTAGTAGTCAGTAACACTATAGAGGCTATAGTAGTCAGTAACACTCTATAGAGGCTGTAGTAGTCAGTAACACTCTATAGAGGCTGTAGTAGTCCGTAACACTCTATAGAGGCTGTAGTAGTCAGTAACACTCTATAGAGGCTGTAGTAGTCAGTAACACTGTTCTCTACAGTAACTCTATAGAGGCTGTAGTAGTCAGTAACACTATAGAGGCTGTAGTAGTCAGTAACACTATAGAGGCTGTAGTAGTCAGTAACACTATAGAGACTGTAGTAGTCAGTAACATTCTATAGAGACTGTAGTAGCCAGTAACATTCTATAGAGCCTGTAGTAGTCAGTAATACTGTTCTCTACAGTAACTCTATAGAGGCTGTAGTAGTCAGTAACACTCTATAGAGGCTGTAGTTGCCAGTCATACTATAGAGGCTGTAGTAGTCAGTAACACTATAGAGGCTGTAGTAGTCAGTAACACTATAGAGGCTGTAGTAGTCAGTAACACTATAGAGGCTGTAGTAGTCAGTAACACTATAGAGGCTGTAGTAGTCAGTAACACTATAGAGGCTGTAGTAGTCAGTAACACTATAGAGGCTGTAGTAGTCAGTAACACTATAGAGGCTGTAGTAGTCAGTAACACTATAGAGGCTGTAGTAGTCAGTAACACTCTATAGAGACTGTAGTAGTCAGTAACACTATAGAGGCTGTAGTAGTCAGTAACACTATAGAGGCTGTAGTAGTCAGTAACACTATAGAGGCTGTAGTAGTCAGTAACACTATAGAGGCTGTAGTAGTCAGTAACATTCTATAGAGACTGTAGTGGTCAGTAACATTCTATAGAGTCTGTAGTAGTCAGTAACATTCTATAGAGTCTGTAGTAGTCAGTAACACTATAGAGGCTGTAGTAGTCAGTAACACTATAGAGACTGTAGTAGTCAGTAACACTGTTCTCTACAGTAACTCTATAGAGGCTGTAGTAGTCTATCACTCTAGAGGCTGTAGTAGTCTGTAACACTATAGAGGCTGTAGTAGTCAGTAACACTATAGAGGCTGTAGTAGTCAGTAACACTATAGAGGCTGTAGTAGTCAGTAACACTCTATAGAGGCTGTTGTAGTCAGTAACACTATAGAGGCTGTAGTAGTCAGTAACACTATAGAGGCTGTAGTAGTCAGTAACACTATAGAGGCTGTTGTAGTCAGTAACACTTCTCTACAGTAACACATATCCCTCTACCTTACTAAGACTCTATCCCTCTGATATACCTAACTAAGACTCTCTGTCCCTCTGATATACCTTACTAAGACTCTCTATCCCTCTGATATACCTTACTAAGACTATAACCCTCTGATATACCTTACTAAGACTCTCTGTCCCTCTGACATACCTTACTAAGACTCTCTGTCCCTCTGATATACCTTACTAAGACTCTCTGTCCCTCTGATATACCTTCCTAAGACTCTCTGTCCCTCTGATATACCTTCCTAAGACTCTCTGTCCCTCTGATATACCTTCCGAAGACTCTCTATCCCTCTACCTTACTAAGACTCTCTATCCATCTGATATACCTTCCTAAGACTCTCTGTCCCTCTGATATACCTTACTAAGACTATAACCCTCTGATATACCTTACTAAGACTCTCTATCCCTCTGATATACCTTACTAAGACTCTCTATCCCTCTACCTTACTAAGACTCTCTATCCCTCTGATATACCTTACTAAGACTCTCTATCCCTCTACCTTACTAAGACGCTCTATCCCTCTGATATACCTTACTAAGACTATAACCCTCTGATATACCTTCCTAAGACTCTATATCCCTCTGATATACCTTACTAAGACTATAACCCTCTGATATACCTTCCTAAGACTCTCTATCCCTCTACCTTACTAAGACTCTCTATCCCTCTGATATACCTTACTAAGACTCTCTATCCCTCTAATATACCTTACTAAGACTATAACCCTCTGATATACCTTACTAAGACTCTCTATCCCTCTACCTTACTAAGACTCTCTATCCCTCTACCTTACTAAGACTCTCTATCCCTCTGATATACCTTACTAAGACTCTCTCTCTCTATCCCTCTGATATACCTTAACAAGACTCTCTATCCCTCTACCTTACTAACACTATAACCCTCTGATATACTTTACTAAGACTGGGCGGTATACCGGGGTATTTGGAAATAGCCACAGGATCAATTTTCAATATTGTAAATACCGTTTAAACTATTTTAAGTTTTTTTTATAATACATTTTAATATTTGTAGCTACTTAAGTAAATACCTGCAGTCAACTTGTGCTATGCCTTAGAAGATCAAGCATATCACTTTCAATTCACTGGTCACCATGTTTGTTATTATGAAGCTTACCGGTAATCCCCAGTCACGTGGGGTTTGTTTACATGCAAACAACGGCAAGTGACTGGAGCTTTGTGATTCCATCACTATCGTGCAGCATGCGCCAGTGGATCCAGTTACAGTATGGAATTCACAACTACATTTTTTGCCAGCTAGATATCTTAGACTATTATGTTAACAGTCTAAAATGTGCTATATGCTCTGCAGTTGTGCATTTGGTTTGCTAATTTATTAGTTAGTTGGCTATCTAGCTATGTGGTTAGCTTCTTTCAAAATCAAGCTTCGCTTGGTAACAGCAGAGAATCCTCCTGGATCAAGAGCCTTGCTGGCGAGTATTTGTTTTGTGCAGCAAGCTGTATGTGTGGCATTGTTAAGTTCCTTGTATGGTTTAGGTCAGAGACTGTAGAAAATTATTTGCAATGCGCTCGTTAGCACTCTCAATGGGATTTTACTTGAACTTGTTAGCATTGCTAACCATCAGATGACAGAGCCTCAGTGGGGTGTTCAGTGCCGGTATGACCGAATATCCCGGTTTGGCACAAGGTCGGTATGAAACAACCACGATATTGTAGTAGTGACTTCTATGGTAGTGAAGCCCTCAGTCATCAGGATATTCATCCCATTACCACCATCCCCGATCCTTACATCCCACCTCAAGATATAACTTTAAAAGCTTATCAGAAATCATCTAGGGAAAGTCATGGTACGGGACTGGATCTTTGGGTACGGGACTGGATCTTTGGTGTACGGGACTGGATCTTTGGGTACGGGACTGGATCTTTGGGGTACGGGACTGGATCTTTGGGGTACGGGACTGGATCTTTGGGGTACGGGACTGGATCTTTGGGGTACGGGACTGGATCTTTGGGGTACGGGACTGGATCTTTGGGGTACGGGACTGGATCTTTGGGGTACGGGACTGGATCTTTGGGGTACGGGACTGGATCTTTGGGGTACGGGACTGGATCTTTTGGGTACGGGACTGGATCTTTTGGGTACGGGACTGGATCTTTTGGGTACGGGACTGGATCTTTTGGGTACGGGACTGGATCTTTGGGAATGGGACTGGATCTTGGTACGGGACTGGATCTTTGGGTGCATCCCAAATTGCACCCTATTTCCTCTATACTGCACTACCGGTCCTGGTCAAAAGCAGTGCACTATGGGACACACTCTTAACCAACCAACCCTATTACAGGAGCTGAGTCACTGGCTTATTGGGGCTCTCTCATACCGTCCCTGGGAGGGGTGCGTCACTTGAGTGAGTTGAGTCACTGATGTGATCTTCCTGTCTGGGTTGGCACCCCCTTGGGTTGTGCCGTGGCGGAGATCTTTGTGGGCTATACTCGGCCTCAGGATGGTAAGTTGGTGGTTGAAGATATCCCTCTAGTGGTGTGGGGGCTATGCTTTGGCAAAGTGGGTGGGGTTATATCCTTCCTGTTTGGCCCTGTCCGGGGTGTCCTCGGATGGGGCCACAGTGTCTCCTGACCCCTCCTGTCTCAGCCTCCAGTATTTATGCTGCAGTAGTTTATGTGTCGGGGGGCTAGGGTCAGTTTGTTATATCTGGAGTACTTCTCCTGTCCAATTCGGTGTCCTGTGTGAATCTAAGTGTGCGTTCTCTAATTCTCTCCTTCTCTCTCTCGGAGGACCTGAGCCCTAGGACCATGCCCCAGGACTACCTGACATGATGACTCCTTGTTGTCCCCAGTCCACCTGGCAATGCTGCTGCTCCAGTTTCAAATGTTCTGCCTTATTATTATTGGACCATGCTGGTCATTTATGAACATTTGAACATCTTGGCCATGTTCTGTTATAATCTCCACCTGGCACAGCCGATGAGGACTGGCCACCCAACATAGCCTGGTTCCTCTCTAGGTTTCTTTCTTCTTAGGTTTTGGCCTTTCTAGGGAGTTTTTCCTAGCCACGGTGCTTCTACACCTGCATTGCTTGCTGTTTGGGGTTTTAGGCTGGGTTTCTGTACAGCACTTTGAGATATCAGTTGATATACGAAGGGCTATATAAATCAATTTGATTTGATTTGATGACAGAGGGGGTGGTTAGTCTCAGAGATGTAAAACACTGTTCAGTCTCCGGGTAAGCTGCTGCTTCTCAAATGCTAATTGAGCATGTAGTGTGGTGTGTGTTTCTCCCCCGTGGTGATACTCCAGCCTCCTGACTGCCTCCAACACTACAGCCTCCTGTCTGCCTCCACCACTCCTGCCTGCCTCCAACACTACAGCCTCCTGTCTGCCTCCACCACTCCTGCCTGCCTCCACCACCACTCCTGCCTGCCTCCAACACAAAGCATGCCTGCCTCCAACACTACAGCCTGCCTGCCTGCCTCCACCACCACTCCTGACTGCCTCCAACACTACAGCCTCCTGTCTGCCTCCACCACTCCTGCCTGCCTCCACCACTCCTGCCTGCCTCCACCACCACTCCTGCCTGCCTCCAACACAAAGCATGCCTGCCTCCAACACTACAGCCTGCCTGCCTGCCTCCACCACTACAGCCTGACTGCCTGCCTCCACCACTACAGCATGACTGCCTGCCTCCACCACTACAGCCTGACTGCCTGCCTCCACCACTACAGCCTGACTGCCTGCCTCCACCACTATAGCATGCCTCCACCACTATAGCCTGCCTGCCTCCACCACTACAGCCTGTCTGCCTCCAACACCACAGCCTGCCTGCCTCCAACACCACAGCCTGCCTGCCTCCAACACCACAGCCTGCCTGCCTCCAACACCACAGCCTGCCTGCCTCCAACACTCCAGCCTGCCTGCCTGCCTCCAACACTCCAGCCTGCCTGCCTGCCTCCAACACTACAGCCTGCCTCCAACACTCCAGCCTGCCTGCCTCCAACACTCCAGCCTGTCTGCCTCCAACACTCCAGCCTGCCTGCCTGCCTCCAACACTCCAGCCTGCCTGCCTGCCTGCCTCCACCACTCCAGTCTGCCTCCAACACTCCACCCTGCCTGCCTGCCTCCACCACTCCAGCCTGCCTGCCTGCCTCCACCACTCCAGCCTGCCTGCCTGCCTGCCTCCAACACTCCAGCCTGCCTGCCTCCAACACTCCAGCCTGCCTGCCTCCAACACTCCAGCCTGCCTGCCTCCAACACTCCAGCCTGCCTGCCTCCAACACTCCAGCCTGCCTGCCTCCAACACTCCAGCCTGCCTGCCTCCAACACTCCAGCCCGCCTGCCTCCAACACTACTGCCTGCCTCCAACACTCCAGCCTGCCTGCCTCCAACACTCCAGCCTGCC
The DNA here is from genome assembly GCF_036934945.1 of Oncorhynchus masou masou. Classification (NCBI taxonomy): domain Eukaryota; kingdom Metazoa; phylum Chordata; class Actinopteri; order Salmoniformes; family Salmonidae; genus Oncorhynchus; species Oncorhynchus masou. The sequence continues at coordinate 7,706 of NW_027010179.1, forward strand.
TGCCTCCAACACTCCAGCCTGCCTGCCTCCAACACTCCAGCCTGCCTGCCTCCAACACTCCAGCCTGCCTGCCTGCCTCCACCACTCCAGCCTGCCTGCCTGCCTCCAACACTACAGCCCGCCTGCCTGCCTCCAACACTCCAGCCCGCCTGCCTGCCTCCAACACTCCAGCCAGCCTGCCTGCCTGCCTCCACCACTCCAGCCTGCCTCCAACACTCCACCCTGCCTGCCTGCCTCCACCACTCCAGCCTGCCTGCCTGCCTCCAACACTCCAGCCTGCCTGCCTCCAACACTCCAGCCAGCCTGCCTCCAACACTCCAGCCTGCCTGCCTCCAACACTCCAGCCTGCCTGCCTCCAAAACTACAGCCTGCCTGCCTGCCTCCAAAACTCCAGCCTGCCTGCCTGCCTCCACCACTCCAGCCTGCCTGCCTGCCTCCAACACTCCAGCCTGCCTGCCTCCAAAACTACAGCCTGCCTGCCTGCCTCCAACACTCCAGCCTGCCTGCCTGCCTCCAACACTCCAGCCTGCCTGCCTCCAACACTCCAGCCTGCCTGCCTGCCCCCAACACTCCAGCCTGCCTGCCTGCCTCCAACACTCCAGCCTGCCTCCAACACTCCAGCCTGCCTGCCTGCCTCCAACACTCCAGCCTGCCTGCCTGCCTCCAACACTCCAGCCTGCCTGCCTGCCTCCAACACTCCAGCCTACCTGCCTCCAACACTCCAGCCTGCCTGCCTCCAACACTCCAGCCTGCCTGCCTGCAACACTCCAGCCTGCCTGCCTGCAACACTCCAGCCTGCCTGCCTGCCTCCAACACTACAGCCCGCCTGCCTGCCTCCAACACTACAGCCCGCCTGCCTGCCTCCAACACTCCAGCCCGCCTGCCTGCCTCCAACACTCCAGCCTGCCTGCCTCCAACACTCCAGCCTGCCTGCCTCCAACACTCCAGCCTGCCTGCCTCCAACACTCCAGCCTGCCTGCCTCCAACACTACAGCCTGCCTGCCTCCAACACTCCAGCCTGCCTGCCTGCTTCCACCACTCCAGCCTGCCTGCCTCCACCACTCCAGCCTGCCTGCCTGCCTCCAACACTCCAGCCTGCCTGCCTCCAACACTCCAGCCTGCCTGCCTCCAACACTCCAGCCTGCCTGCCTCCAACACTCCAGCCTGCCTGCCTCCAACACTCCAGCCTGCCTGCCTGCCTCCAACACGCCTGCCTGCCTCCAACACTCCAGCCTGCCTGCCTCCAACACTACAGCCTGCCTCCAACACTCCAGCCTGCCTGCCTCCAACACTCCAGCCTGTCTGCCTCCACCACTCCAGCCTGCCTGCCTCCACCACTCCAGCCTGCCTGCCTCCACCACTCCAGCCTGCCTGCCTCCACCACTCCAGCCTGCCTGCCTGCCTCCAATACTCCAGCCTGCCTGCCTGCCTCCAATACTCCAGCCTGCCTGCCTCCAATACTCCAGCCTGCCTGCCTGCCTCCACCACTCCAGCCTGCCTGCCTGCCTCCACCACTCCAGCCTGCCTGCCTGCCTCCACCACTCCAGCCTGCCTGCCTGCCTCCAACACTCCAGCCTGCCTGCCTGCCTCCAACACTTCAGCCTGCCTGCCTGCCTCCAACATTCCAGCCTGCCTGCATGCCTCCACCACTCCAGCCTGCCTGCCTGCCTCCAACACTCCAGCCTGCCTGCCTGCCTCCACCACTCCAGCCTGCCTGCCTGCCTCCAACACTCTAGCCTGCCTGCCTCCAACACTCCAGCCTGCCTGCCTCCAACACTCCAGCCTGCCTGCCTCCAACACTCCAGCCTGCCTGCCTCCAACACTCCAGCCTGCCTGCCTCCAAAACTACAGCCTGCCTGCCTCCAAAACTACAGCCTGCCTGCCTCCAACACTCCAGCCTGCCTGCCTGCCTCCACCACTCTGGGCTGCCTGCCTGCTCCCAAAACTCCAGCCTGCCTGCCTGCTCCCAAAACTCCAGCCTGCCTGCCTGCCTCCAACACTCCAGCCAGCCTGCCTGCCTTAACACTACAGCCAGCCTGCCTGCCTCCAACACTCCAGCCTGCCTGCCTCCAACACTCCAGCCTGCCTGCCTCCAACACTCCAGCCTGCCTGCCTGCCTCCAACACTCCAGCCTGCCTGCCTGCCTCCAACACTACAGCCCGCCTGCCTGCCTCCAACACTCCAGCCTGCCTGCCTGCTTCCAACACTCCAGCCTGCCTGCCTCCAACACTCCAGCCTGCCTGCCTCCAACACTCCAGCCTGCCTGCCAACACTCCAGCCTGCCTGCCTGCCTCCAACACTCCAGCCTGCCTGCCTGCCTCCACCACTCCAGCCTGCTTGCCTGCCTCCAACACTCCAGCCTGCCTGCCTGCCTCCACCACTCCAGCCTGCTTGCCTGCCTCCACCACTCCAGCCTGCCTGCCTGCTTCCAACACTCCAGCCTGCCTGCCTGCCTCCACCACTCCAGCCTGCTTGCCTGCCTCCAACACTCCAGCCTGCCTGCCTCCAACACTCCAGCCTGCCTGCCTGCCTCCAACACTCCAGCCCGCCTGCCTCCAACACTCCAGCCCGCCTGCCTCCAACACTCCAGCCCGCCTGCCTCCAACACTCCAGCCCGCCTGCCTGCAACACTCCAGCCTGCCTGCCTGCCTCCAACACTCCAGCCTGCCTGCCTGCCTCCAACACTCCAGCCTGCCTGCCTGCCTCCAACACTCCAGCCTGCCTGCCTGCCTGCCTCCAACACTCCAGCCTGCCTGCCTGCCTGCCTCCAACACTCCAGCCTGCCTGCCTGCCTGCCTCCAACACTCCAGCCTGCCTGCATGCCTGCCTCCAACACTCCAGCCTGCCTGCATGCCTGCCTCCAACACTCCAGCCTGCCTGCCTGCCTGCCTGCCTCCAACACTCCAGCCTGCCTGCCTCCAACACTCCAGCCTGCCTGCCTGCCTGCCTGCCTCAACACTCCAGCCTGCCTGCCTGCCTCCAACACTCCAGCCTGCCTGCCTGCCTCCAACACTCCAGCCTGCCTGCCTGCCTCCAACACTCCAGCCTGCCTGCCTGCCTCCAACACAGACAGGCAGGTGGTGGTAATGGTAATGGTAGTAGTAGTAGTAGTAGTGGTGGTAGTAGTGTTGGTGGTGGTAATGGAAGTAGTAATGGTAGTAATGGTGGTAATGGTAATGGTGGTAATGTTAGTGGTAGTAGTAATGGAAGTAATGGTGGTGGTAGTAGTAATGGTAGTAATGGTGGTTGTAGTGGTAGTGGTGGTGATGGCAATGTAGTATTAATGGTAGCCGTGTGGTGGTAATGGTAGTGGTAATGATAGTGGTGGGAGTGGTAATGATAAAGGTAGAAGTGGTAGTGGTGGCAGTGGTGATAGTAGTGGTGGTGGTGATAGTGGTGGTAGTGATAGTGGTGATGGTAGTGGTAGTGGTGATAGTAGTGGTGGTAGTTGTGGTGGTAGTGGTGGTGATGGTAGTGATAGTGGTGGTAGTGATGGTGACGGTAGTGATGGTGGTGGTGGTGATAGTATTGGTGATAGTAGTGGTGGTAGTTATAGTGGTGGTGGTAGTGGTGGTGGTGGTGATGGTAGTGGTGGTAGTGATGGTAGTGGTGGTGGTGATAGTGGTGGTAGTGATAGGGGTGGTAGTGATAGTAGTGATAGTGGTAGGGGTGGTAGTGGTAGTAATGGTGGTAATGGTAGTGGCACTCTATTGCCTATATAGTGCGCAGGGTCAAAAGTAGTGCACTACTGTATAGGGAATAGGGTGCCACTTGAGACAAAGCCAGTGTGCGGGTCAAAAACATCCATTCCTCCAGTTAGTTTGATTCCAGTTCCTAATGAACTTTTAACCACCATCATATCTGCACAATGCAGAAAAAGCAGCTGGAACGGATGACCAGATGTAATTCATTATGATTAAATGCAGCTCACTGAAGTAGTTTTTATCCATATGATGTCTATCAATATTAAAATAACCTCCCTCTGTAATAAAAAGTCAAGACACGATGAAGAAGAAGAGTAGGAGAAGGTAAGAGTAGGAGAAGGTAAGAGTAGTATAAACGTAAGAGAAGGAAGGCGTACTCACATGTAGCCGCGGAACCTGGCCAGGTCATTGTTAGGCTTCTCACATTCTATGACGCTGTTGTATTTGGACGGGTCAAAATCACAATCCTGTAGAACAATACACATTTTACTTAGCAATTCTGTCCTTTATTAAAAACAACTAACCTCTTTGATATAAGCATGTCTATTCATCAATAAACCACATCTCTTCTGTAGGTCATTTCATTTTCATTGATTTCTAAATGGAATCCAAAATGTGTACAAGTGAGAGTGAGATCGAGGCAGAGTCGTCAGAACCAGAGAAAACAGGCCTGTAATTCACAAAGAGTCCTAGAGAAGGAGTGCTGATCTAGGATCAGGTACTCCCTGTCCATATAATCCTATTTATTATGATCCCAGATAAAACTGATCCTAAATCAGCACTCATACTCAGACTGTGAATACAGCCCCTGGTCTCTCAGATGGTAAAGGGTAGAAGAGATGGTATAGGGTAGAAGAGGAATCATCATGACCAAAGCATTCTTATCAAATTGGTGTGAGACCTGAGCAAACAATAAAGCTAGTGTCAGTGTCCCGAGAAGCTTGTCAAAATGCAACGCTAGTCTGTGTGGAATGTTGGTTAACATGGAAAGCATCATTAGGTTCTAGAATCTTCATGACAAAGGTCAGAGGTCGACTCTATGGTTACTTCTTAAAAGGCCCAGTTTAGTCAAAAATGTGATTTGCCTGTGTCTTATATACAGTATATTTCCACACTAAGGTTGGAGTAATACTGTGAAAATTACAATGCCCTTTTTAGTGTAAGAGCTGTTTGAAAGAACTACCTGAATTGTCAGCCTGTTTTGGTTGGATGGAGTTTTCGCTTGCCTGGTGACATCACCATGCGGTACATTTTTAATAGACCAATAAGAAAGAATTGTCAAACTGTGCCAATAACAGCTAGTTTTCATTATTTCCCCTTCCCACTCAGACCACTTCCAGACAGTCCTAGCAACAAAAAAATCTCTTGCTTGAGAAATTGCTCTTTGCTAAGAAGGGGGGGGGGGGGGTCAAAAGAAGTGCTCCGTGTAGGGAACAGGGTGCCATTTGGGATGTAGTCTCTTCATCACATTGAAGGAGTGAGCTACAGTCAACTCCCAAACAAATAATATTTTAGTTATGGCGAGACAATACCGGTGGATGTGACTTTTTTTACACCTTTGTAGGGCTGTAACGGACATGCCATTTTGGATGACGGTAATCGGCCAGCCAAATGACCACGGGCATCGTAATACCCATTCAAATGCTCCGGACTGCATGTAAAATGGGGTTGAAACCAAATGAATAGAACGGGAATTCCCTTTCAAGTCAAGGATGTCATAATGGGTGGACAGGCGGCCATCGTGAGTGTACCGAAGCAGGAAGTCAAATCCATGCTGTGATTTGTTGATTCAACTCAACTAACATTACATTGGACGAGCCACATCAGTTTTTTTTTAAATCACTTGAATGAACATTCTACATTACCATGGAAATGATTGCATCACAATACCAGGCAGCCATTGAGCGTGTACCCATGAGTTTAGCAGGCAAATTTCCAGGGTTAGAGGTTACAACTTTCAAGCCCATTTTATTTCTGTGTGTGTTGCGGCTACTGCTGCATTGTGGGGCACATTAGCTATGCAGCAGGAAGACGTGTTTCCTTGTTTCAGCAAGGAAAAACAAAGTTTCATCAAGGTGTTAAAATCCATTCCAATTTAATTTGTCACATGCTTGGTAAACAACAGGTGTAGAGTAACAATGAAATGGTACTGACGGGCTCTTCTCAACACTGCAGAGAGAAATAATATAGAAAAATAATAATAAACAAGTATAACTCGTACCAGGTAATAAACATGGCTATATACAGGAAATACCAGGTAATAACATGGCTATATACAGGAAGTACCAGGAAATAACATGGTTATATACAGGGAGTAATAGGTAATAACATGGTTATATACAGGGAGTACCAGGTAATATCATGCTTGGTAAACAACAGGTGTAGAGTAACAATGAAATGGTACTGACGGGCTCTTCTCAACACTGCAGAGAGAAATAATATAGAAAAATAATAATAAACAAGTATAACTCGTACCAGGTAATGGCTATATACAGGAAGTACCAGGTAATAACATGGCTATATACAGGAAATACCAGGTAATAACATGGCTATATACAGGAAGTACCAGGTAATAAAATGGCAATATACAGGAAGTACCAGGTAATAACATGGCTATATACAGGAAATACCAGGTAATAACATGGCTATATACAGGGAGTACCAGGTAATAACATGGCTATATACCGGAAATACCAGGTAATAACATGGCTATATACAGGAAGTACCAGGTAATAACATGGTTATGTACAGGAAGTACCAGGTAATAACATGGTTATATACAAGGAGTAACAGGTAATAACATGGTTATATACAGGGAGTACCAGGTAATATCATGCTTGGTAAACAACAGGTGTAGAGTAACAATGAAATGGTACTGACGGGCTCTTCTCAACACTGCAGAGAGAAATAATATAGAAAAATAATAATAAACAAGTATAACTCGTACCAGGTAATAAACATGGCTATATACAGGAAGTAGCAGGTAATAACATGGCTATATACAGGAAGTACCAGGTAATAACATGGCTATATACAGGAAATACCAGGAAATAACATGGCTATATACAGGGAGTACCAGGTAATAACATGGCTATATACAGGAAGTACCAGGTAATAACATGGCTATATACAGGAAATACCAGGTAATAACATGGCTATATACAGGGAGTACCAGGTAATAACATGGCTATATACAGGAAGTACCAGGTAATAACATGGTTATATACAGGGAGTAACAGGTAATAACATGGTTATATACAGGAAGTACCAGGAAATACCAGGTAATAACATGGCTATATACAGGAAGTACCAGGTAATAACATGGTTATATACAGGGAGTAACAGGTAATAACATGGCTATATACAGGAAGTACCAGGTAATAACATGGTTATATACAGGGAGTAACAGGTAATAACATGGCTATATACGGGGAGTACCAGGTAATAACATGGCTATATACAGGAAATACCAGGTAATAACATGGCTATATACAGGAAGTACCAGGTAATAACATGGTTATATACAGGGAGTAACAGGTAATAACATGGTTATATACAGGGAGTACCAGGTAATATAATGCTTGGTAAACAACAGGTGTAGAGTAACAATGAAATGGTACTGACGGGCTCTTCTCAACACTGCAGAGAGAAATAATATAGAAAAATAACAATTAACAAGTATAACTCGTACCAGGTAATAACATGGCTATATACAGGAAGTACCAGGTAATAACATGGCTATATACAGGAAATACCAGGTAATAACATGGCTATATACAGGGAGTACCAGGTAATAACTTGGCTATATACAGGGAGTACCAGGTAATAACATGGCTATATACAGGAAGTACCAGGTAATAACATGGCTATATACAGGAAATACCAGGTAATAACATGGCTATATACAGGAAGTACCAGGTAATAACATGGCTATATACAGGGAGTACCAGGTAATAGCATGGTTATATACAGGGAGTACCAGGTAATAACATGGTTATATACAGGGAGTACCAGGTAATAACATGGCTATATACAGGAAGTACCAGGTAATAACATGGCTATATACAGGAAATACCAGGTAATAACATGGCTATATACAGGGAGTAGCAGGTAATAACATGGCTATATACAGGAAGTACCAGGTAATAACATGGCTATATACAGGGAGTACCAGGTAATAGCATGGTTATATACAGGGAGTACCAGGTAATAACATGGTTATATACAGGGAGTACCAGGTAATAACATGGCTATATACAGGAAGTACCAGGTAATAACATGGCTATATACAGGGAGTACCAGGTAATAACATGGCTATATACCGGAAGTACCAGGTAATAACTTGGCTATATACAGGGAGTACCAGGTAATAACATGGCAATATACAGGAAGTACCAGGTAATAACATGGCTATATACAGGAAGTACCAGGTAATAACATGGCTAAATAAAGGGAGTAAGAGGTAATAACATGGCTATATACAGGGAGTACCAGGTAATAACATGGCTATATACAGGGAGTACCAGGTAATAACATGGCTATATACAGGGAGTACCAGGTAATAGCATGGTTATATACAGGGAGTACCAGGTAATATCATGCTTGGTAAACAACAGGTGTAGAGTAACAATGAAATGGTACCGACGGGCCCTTCTCAACACTGCAGAGAGAAATAATATAGAAAAATAACAATTAACAAGTATAACTCGTACCAGGTAATAACATGGCTATATACAGGAAGTTCCAGGTAATAACATGGCTATATACAGGAAGTACCATGTAATAACAAGGCTATATACAGGAAGTGCCAGGTAATAACATGGCTATATACAGGAAGTGCCAGGTAATAACATGGCTATATACAGGAAGTGCCAGGTAATAACATGGCTATATACAAGAAGTGCCAGGTAATAACACAGCTGGGGGCTGAAGTTGGTCTATAGAAAGCGGCAATGGTGAGAGACTTGTTTCTGGAAAGGTGGATTTTTAAAAGTACAAGCTCAAGTTGTTTGGGCACAGACCTGGATAGTAAGACAGAACTCTGCAGGCTAACTCCGCACCCTTCGCACCCTCAGTTATATCTTGTCGGAAAATGTTATAGTTGGGGATGGACATTTCAGGGTTTCTGGTGGTCTTCCTAAACCAGGATTCAGACATGGCTAAGGCATCCGGGTTGGCAAAGTGTGCTAAGGCAGTGAATAAAACAAACTTAGGGAGGAGGCTTCTAAAGTTAACATGCATGAAACCAAGGCTTTTACGGTTACAGAAGACAACAAATGAGAGCACCTGGGGAGTGGGAGTGGAGCCAGGAACTGCAGGGCCTGATTCACCTCTATATCACCAGAGGAGGAGTAGGATGAGGGTACGGCTAAAGGCTATAATGTAACGGCGTTCTTCGTTTGTCGCAAGAAAGTCGGACCGAAATGCAGCGTGTTGGTTACTCATGTTTTTAATAGAACAAATGACGATACATGAAATAACAAAGAAAAAACAACAAACGGAACGTGAAAAAACCTATACAGCCTGTCTGGTGCACACTAACACAGAGACAGGAACAATCACCCACGAAATACAAAGTGAAAACCAGGCTACCAAAATACGGTTCCCAATCAGAGACAACGAGAATCACCTGACTCTGATTGAGAACCGCCTCAGGCAGCCAAGCCTATACAACACCCCTACTCAGCCGCAATCCCAAATACTACAAACCCCAATACGAAAATACAATACATAAACCCATGTCACACCCTGGCCTAACCAAATATATAACGAAAACACAAAATAAAATGACCAAGGCGTGACATATAAGAACAGGTTCTTACAAGTCCTGAATTACGTCCACAGCATAGATCCAGGATTCCCTTCCTGGTGAAACAGTTCGACACATTTCTTATCCCACTTTCTACTCTGAAAGGCACATTGCCAATAATCTATAGTCAAATTTGATCTCATTAAACAATATTAAATCCTCATGGCAGGAGGAACTGGGCGAAGAAATATCTGATGAACTATGGGAAGGGGCACTCAAAAGGCTATAGAGCTCTTCTATATACGCGCTTGACACGGTCTCATTCAATGCAAAATTTACAAGGATGTGAACCCTAATTGTGTACAATGTAATCCTGCTAATCACGTACACATGTTTTGGTGTTGCCCATTTCTTGTTGGTTTCTGGAAAGACATCTTTAACACACTCTCAGAATTAAGCGGAAACACAGATCGAGCCAGACCCTTTCATAGCCCTATTTGTGGTTTCCTTACCCACAATACAACTGACCAAAATGAACAAGGATGTAACTGCCTTTGTCACTATGATAGCGAGACGATTCATTTGACTTAGATGGGAATTCTCTATACCCCCATCTCATGCTCTTTGGATTAAATCCATTTTGAATTTCATAGCTGGAAAAAAATTCAACACACTCAATGGGTCTCAAGACAAAATCTATGCAATGTGGGCTCCCTTCTTTTCTAATGTTAAACGGCTACATTTCCCTGCAGTTCCAGTGTGATGTACAGTATATATATATATTGGTGATGTAAGAGGCCTGGTATGTGTATAAATCAAATCAATTTTTATTGGTCACATACACATGGTTAGCAGATGTTAATGTGAGTGCAGTGAAATGCTTGTGCTTGCTTCTAGTTTTGACCATTCAGTAAAATCTAACAAGTAATCTAACAATTTCCAAACGAATACCTAATACACACGTGTAAAGGAATGAATAAGAATATGTCAATATAAATATATGAATGAGTGATGGTACAGAACGGCATAGGCAAGATGCAGTAGATGGTATAGAGTACAGTATATACATATGAGATGAGTAATGTAGGGTATGTAAACATTATATAAAGTAGCATTGTTTAAAGTGGCTAGTGATACATGTATTACATAAAGATGGCAAGATGCAGTAGATGGTATAGAGTACAGTATATACATATGAGATGAGTAATGTAGGGTATGTAAACATTATATAAAGTGGCATTGTTTGAAGTGATACATTTATTAGAGCCAATTTTGAATTATTAAAGTGGCTAGAGATTTGAGTCAGTATGTTGGCAGCAGGCACTCAATGTTAGTGATGGCTGTTTAACAGTCTGATGGCCTTGAGATTGAAAAAACAGCTTCTGTCTCTCGGTTCCTGCTTTGATGCACCTGTACTGACCTCACCTTCTGGATGATAGCGGTGTGAACAGGCAGTGGCTCGGTGGTTGTTGTCCTTGATTATCTTTTTGGCCTTCCTGTGACATCGGGTGGTGTAGGTGTCCTGGAGGGCAGGTAGTTTGCCCCCGGTGATGCGTTGTGCAGACCTCACTACTACCCTCTGGAGAGCCTTACTGTTGTGGGAGGAGCAGTTGCCGTACCAGGAGGTGATACAGCCCGACAGGATGCTCTCGATTGTGCACCTGTAAAAGTTTGTGAGTGTTTTTGGTGATAAGACAAATTTCTTCAGCCTCCTGAGGTTGAAGAGGCGCTACTGCGCCTTCTTCACCACGCTGTCTGTGTGGGTAGATCATTTCAGTTTGTCCGTAATGTGTACGTCGAGGAACTTAAAACTTTCCACCTTCTCCACTACTGACCCACCGATGTGGATAGGGGGGTGCTCAGATTGGTCGGACCAGCGTTGACCGGTGTTTCCTGTTTTAGTTTCTGTCTATCGGCTGGGAGCAACAAAATGGAGTCGTGGTCAGATTGGTTGAAACGAGGGAGGGCTTTGTATGCGTCGCAGAAGTTAGAGTAACAATGACCAGAATTTTCCCAGCCCGGGTCGCACATTCGATATGCTGTTAAATGTTGGAGTCTTGTTTTCAGATTAGCCTTGTTAAAAACCCCAGCTACAATAAATACAGCCTCAGGATATGTGGTTTCCAGTTTACATAGAGTCCACTGAAGATCTTTCAGGGCCGTCGAGGTGTCTGCTTGGGGGATGTACACAACTGATTATAATTGAAGAGAATTCTCCTGGTAGATAATGCCGTCGGCATTTGATTGTAAGGAATTCTCGGTCAGGTGAACAAAAGGACTTGAGTTCCTGTATGTTGTTATGATCACACCATGGCTCGTTAAACATAAGGCATACGCCCCCACCATTCTTCTTACCAGAGAGATGCTTGTTTCTGTCGGTGCGATGCGTAAAGAAACCAGGTAGCTGTACCGACTCTGATAACGTATCCCGAGTGAGCCATGTTTCCGTGAAACAGAGAATGTAACAATCTCTGATGTCTCTCTGGAAGGCAACCCTTGCTTGGATTTCGTCTACCTTGTTGTCAAGAGACTGGACATTGGCGAGTAGTATACTCGGGAGCATACGATGTGTGGGCGATGTGCCCGTCTACGGAGCCTGACCAGAAGACCGCTCCGTCTGCCCCTTCTGCGGCGCCGTTGTTTTGGGTCGGCTACTGGGATCAGATCCATTGTCCTGGGTGGTGGTCCGAACAGAGGATCCACTTCGGGAAAGTCATATTCCTGGTCGTAATATTGGTAAGTTGATGTTGCTCTTATATCCAATAGTTCTTCCCGGCTGTATGTAATAAGACTTGAGATTTCCTGGGGTAATAACAGTGTAATAAATACATAAAAAATATATGCATAATTTCCTAAGAATGCGAAGCGAGGCGGCCATCTGTCGGCGCCTATCCTTGCGGTATAGACGGATGTTAAGGACTGTATTATCTGTGCTTGTTAACAACTGCATTGAAAAAAATGTGTATTTCTATTTTTTATGTCTCACTCTGTTTTGCTGTATTGTTGTCTTTGATGTGTTGTTTTATATTACTACCAAATAACTTACAAGTGCAATTATTTTGTAAATGCTGGTGTTGTAAATTCAATAAACAAAGTAAAAAATATATGTTTTAAATAGTTAAGAAAAATCAACAAAAACATGCCAATTTGAAAAATAAGCCAGGAGTTGTTTGAGCCAGAATAAAGATGACTTTCGAGTGTATAAAAGCAACAGATACCATTAATAAGAAGGGGCTAGAAGTGTCTTATATGGTGAGCTACCGAGTGGCTAGGACAGGCAGGCCTCATACTATTGTGGAGGACTTAATTCTCCCTGCTGCCACAGATATGGCTGGGTCAATGCTGGGGGAAAAGGCCCAAGAAAGTATACAGACAATGACTTCATCAAACAACACTGTTTCCCGGCGCATCAGTGACATGGCAGGAGATGTTTTGAAACAATTACTGCTTCACATACAAGCCAGTGAATTCTATGCGTTTACAGCATGAGTCAACAAACATAGCGGGCCTGGCACAGCTCCTGGTATATGTCCGTTACGTTTACGGGGGGGTTAATTAAGGATCCTCTTCTGCAAACCACTGGATACCAGGACAACAGGAGAGGATATTTTTTAAAGTTTTGTGACATCAAATGGACTTTGGTGGTCAAGATGTGTTGGTATCTGTACTGACGGAGCAAAAGCCATGACAGGGAGACATAGTGAAGTGGTAACGCACGTGCAAGCAGTTGCTCCCGACACCACTTGGGTCACTGCAGCATCCACTGAGAGGCTCTTAGGTCCACTGTAGCATCCACCGAGAGGCTCTTGGGTACACTGCAGCATCCACCTAGAGGCTCTTGGGTACACTGCAGCATCCACCTAGAGGCTCTTAGGTCCACTGCAGCATCCACCGAGAGGCTCTTGGGTACACTGCAGCATCCACCGAGAGGCTCTTGGGTACACTGCAGCATCCACCGAGAGGCTCTTGGGTACACTGCAGCATCCACCTAGAGGCTCTTGGGTACACTGCAGTATCCACCGAGAGGTTCTTGGGTACACTGCAGCATCCACCGAGAGGCTCTTGCTCCCAAGGGAATACCTGACAGCTTGAAAGACGTTTTGGACACTATAGTGAAAATGGTTAACTTTGTTAAAACAAGGCCCCTGAACTCTTGTGTATTTTCTGCATTATGCAATGATATGGGCAGCGACCATGTACCGCTTTTACAACATACAGAAGTGGGGTAAAGTATCGACACCTATTTTTAATTGAGAGACGAGCTTAAAGTTCTTTACTGACCATAATTTTCACTTGTCTGATCGCTTGTATGATGACGAGTTTCTCACACGACTGGCCTATCTGGGTGATATTTTTTCTCGCCTGAATGTTCTGAATCTGGGATTACAGGGACTCTATTTTTTATTTTTTTCAACTTTATTTAACTAGGCAAGTCAGTTAAGAACAAATTCTTATTTTCAATGACGGCCTAGGAACAGTGGGTTAACTGCCTGTTCAGGGGCAGAACGACAGATTTGTAACTTGTCAGCTCGGGGATTTGAACTTGCAACCTTCCCGGTTACTAGCCCAATGCTCTAACCACTAAGCTACCCTGCCCCCAGGGCGTCAGAACTCTATTCAATGTGCGGGACAAAATTGAGGCTATGATTAAGAAGTTGGAGCTCTTCTCTGTCTGCATTAAAACTGGTTAGAATTTCTGCCTGACTGACGGGCCCAAAGTAAACCTCCTGTTACTCAGTCCCAGAAGCCAGGATATGCATATAATTGGTACCATTGGTTGGAAAACACTTTGAAGTTTGTAGAAATGTTACAATAATGTATGAGACTATAACACAATTGATATGGTAGAAGGGAATCCAAAGAAAAACCAACCAAAATTATATTTTTTTGAGATCCCATGCTCTTACAATGGAAAGCTATGGGTCCTATGCAATTCCATCTCCCAGATTGCAATTCCTATGGCTTCCACTAGATGTCAACAGTCTGTTCGAAGTTATAGAATTATTTCTTCCAAAACAAGGAAGAATTGAGAAGAATTGAGTTGAGTTGAATTGAGTTTTGGTACTCATAGTTGGAAATCAGTCTCTGGGCGCGTGACGAAGAGGACGCACACTTGCTAATATTATTTTTTTATTGAACAAACTTTTTCCGTATGAAACATTATAGTTCATTTACATTTTAGGGTACGTGAGGATTGACTAGAAACGTAGTTTGACTGGTCCGCAGTTCTAGGAAGCTGGGGACCACCCGTCTGTGGTTGATTGTTAAATGTATAGTCTCACCAGGTCTAGGAAGCTGGGGACCACCAGTCTGTGGTTGATTGTTAAATGTATAGTCTCACCAGGTCTAGGAAGCTGGGGACCACCAGTCTGTGGTTGATTGTTAAATGTATAGTCTCACCAGGTCTAGGAAGCTGGGGACCACCAGTCTGTGGTTGATTGTTAAATGTATAGTCTCACCAGGTCTAGGAAGCTGGGGACCACCAGTCTGTGGTTGATTGTTAAATGTATAGTCTCACCAGGTCTGGGAAGCTGGGGACCACCAGTCTGTGGTTGATTGTTAAATGTATAGTCTCACCAGGTCTAGGAAGCTGGGGACCACCAGTCTGTGGTTGATTGTTAAATGTATAGTCTCACCAGGTCTAGGAAGCTGGGGACCACCAGTCTGAGGTTGATTGTTAAATGTATAGTCTCACCAGGTCTAGGAAGCTGGGGACCACCAGTCTGAGGTTGATTGTTAAATGTATAGTCTCACCAGGTCTAGGAAGCTGGGGACCACCAGTCTGAGGTTGATTGTTAAATGTATAGTCTCACCAGGTCTAGGAAGCTGGGGACCACCAGTCTGATTGTTAAATGTATAGTCTCACCAGGTCTAGGAAGCTGGGGACCACCAGTCAGAGGTTGATTGTTAAATGTATAGTCTCACCAGGTCTAGGAAGCTGGGGACCACCAGTCTGAGGTTGATTGTTAAATGTATAGTCTCACCAGGTCTAGGAAGCTGGGGACCACCAGTCTGATTGTTAAATGTATAGTCTCACCAGGTCTAGGAAGCTGGGGACCACCAGTCAGAGGTTGATTGTTAAATGTATAGTCTCACCAGGTCTAGGAAGCTGGGGACCACCAGTCTGAGGTTGATTGTTAAATGTATAGTCTCACCAGGTCTAGGAAGCTGGGGACCACCAGTCTGATTGTTAAATGTATAGTCTCACCAGGTCTAGGAAGCTGGGGACCACCAGTCTGTGGTTGATTGTTAAATGTATAGTCTCACCAGGTCTAGGAAGCTGGGGACCACCAGTCTGAGGTTGATTGTTAAATGTATAGTCTCACCAGGTCTAGGAAGCTGGGGACCACCAGTCTGTGGTTGATTGTTAAATGTATAGTCTCACCAGGTCTAGGAAGCTGGGGACCACCAGTCTGTGGTTGATTGTTAAATGTATAGTCTCACCAGGTCTAGGAAGCTGGGGACCACCAGTCTGTGGTTGATTGTTAAATGTATAGTCTCACCAGGTCTAGGAAGCTGGGGACCACCAGTCTGATTGTTAAATGTATAGTCTCACCAGGTCTAGGAAGCTGCTGACCACCCGTCTCTGTTTGAGGTTGGTCTCTCCATCCAGGGTAGCTGTCTCGATGTGGACCAGGCGGTCCGGGTCGCTGGAACTGAGCAGTAGAACATCTGCAGGCAGGATCTCATTACAGCGCAGTCTAATGAAATCCCCAACACGCGCCTCCTTCCAGAACCGCTCCATGTACTGGTGCTCTGGCCTAGAGGAACAAGACAGGGGACAGTTATCCAGAAGGCCTGTTATTATGAATTGAAAACTGGTCAATGTGTGGAGAAATTCTGGATACAAATAAGACGAACTTCAACATTTAAGAATTAAACAATGTTTAAGAGAGAGAGACCAAAACGACTCTTCATAATAATCAAATCAAACTTTGTCACATGGGTCAAAAACAACAGGTGTCGACTTTCCCTTGAAATGCTTACAAGCCCTCAACCCTTTACCAAGTAGACTAAAATAAAGTAATAATAAAAAGTAACACAATAAGAAAAACAATAACGAGACCATATACAGGGTATTACGGTACAGAGTCAATGTGGAGGCTATATACAGGGGGTACCGGTACAGAGTCAATGTGGAGGTTATATACAGGGTGTTATGGTACAGAGTCAATGTGGAGGCTATATACAGGGGGTACCGGTACAGAGTCAATGTGGAGGTTATATACAGGGTGTTACGGTACAGAGTCAATGTGGAGGCTATATACAGGGTATTACGGTACAGAGTCAATGTGGAGGCTATATACAGGGGGCACCGGTACCGAGTCAGTGTGCAGGGGTACAGGCTAGTTGAGGTAATCTGTACATGTCGGTGGGGGCGAAGTGACCTCATCATTGTTAGTGATTTAATTTATACATATGTATATGGGGTGTGAATAATTTTCTAATCAAGATTTTAAAAACAAATTTTCCGATATAAAAAACAAATTTTCCGATATGACTGCCCGGAGTCTTTGTCTACAGGACAGAGAACTGGACAGAAAACCCTCCCTCTCGTTTGTTCTTCCCACCTTCCCTCCTCAACCGACCTTGGTAACCTTCCCTCCTCAACCTTCCCTCCTAACATTTACCCTTCCCCTGGTAACTCCCCCTCCTCACCCCTCCCCTGGTAACTCCCCCTCCTCAAATCAGAGTTAATTTTATGTGCTCTAGAGAGCATATACTCAGTTTTTCCTGCATTCAATACTAATTTCAGGTCAATAACATTGTTCTGTAATACATTGAAGGCAGACTGTAGTTCAGATAGCGCCTGGTCAACCTTGGGGTCAAACACAACATCATCAGCATACAAGTGGAGATAAAACGTTTTTTTATTTTTTTACAGACAAGTCGATATTGTTAATGTAAACAGTAAAAAGTACAGGATCCAGAATGGCCTCCTTCAGGTCACCTTTCGCAATATCCAGAAAACCTGGTTTAACACCATCAGCAGATACACATCGAGTTGTACATCTGTCATTATTAAACCAGTTTAAACCAACTCAACATAAAAGAGTGGTTCAAGTCAGAAAACGTGTTTTATAAATTGTACAACAGCTGATGAAACTAACTCTGGAAAAGTGTGATTCTTTTGGAATCAGTGTTATTTCCAAAAAGTTGCGGTTTCAAAATACAATCTACATAGGACCTTCTAATCAGCAGTTTTTGTATGGGCGGGGGTTGTTTGTTTGTGGTGACATCACCACGCTGTGAATTGATTAATAGACCAATAACAAACAGCGTTCCAACCCACACTGACAATAGCAGACCGTTTTTGGTTTTCCCCAGCCCACTCAGACCACTCCCATGCAGTACTCGTCTTGCTAAAAAAAGAAGCTATTTTTTCCCCCATTTTAATGGAAATCTATTACAATAAGATACTTGATTGTTACCCAAAATTGATTTTGATACGGATATTTAAAATGTAAAAAAAACACTGCATTTTGGCATTTTAAAGAAAACTGGGCAAATACGCAGAAAATATTCAGCATTCTTGTTCCTCTGGACCTTGCAACTGTCTGAACTCCAGCCAAGGAAAACAGGCTGCAATATCAAAGGAAATAATATCAAACCCGTAAATGATATCAAACCAGGAAATGATATCAAACCAGAAAATGATATCAAACCAGGAAATGATATCAAACCAGGAAATGATATCAAACCAGGAAATGATGTCAAACCAGGAAATGATATCAAACCAGGAAATGATATCAAACCAAATCAAAACAGCTGTGATCGTTTATATAAACGGATCTAAAAGCCACACAAAGCACAGGATTGGGTAACAATGTCATGCATCAACACCTGCTTGAGTCTGGTCCTCAACAGGAAATCATAGGTATTTCTATTGTCACTGGAAAGCTACTAGGTGATTACGTCTTTCTAAACTCAGCTGGGGAGAATTCAGTCAGTGTGTCACTCAATAAATAAATCAGGAGTGACAATGTGCTTAACAAGTCACATAATGAGTTGCATAATAGTGTTGAACAACTACCTCATCTCTGTACCCCACACATACATATAATTGTAAGGTCCCTCAGTCAAGCAGTGAATATCAAACACAGATTCAACACAGTTGCCAGAGAAGAAGGAACCCGCTCAGGGATTTCACCATGAGGCCAATGGTAACTTTCAAACATTTGCAGAGTTCAATGGCTGTGATAGAACATTGAGGATGGATTCACAACATTGCTCCATAATACTAACCTACTTGACAGAGTGAAGATAAGAACGTCTATACAGAATAAAATTATTCCAAAACATGCATCCTGTTTGCAGTAAGGCACTAAAGTAATACCGTAAAACATTTGGCAAAGCAATTCACTATTTGTCCTGAATACAAAGTGTTGTGTTATATTGGAGTTGCCCCAAACATGTCACTGAGTACCACTTTCCATATTTTCAAGCATAGTGGTGGCTGCATCATGTTTTGGGTATGTTTGTAATCATTAAGAACTGGGGAGTTTTTCAGGATAAAAATAAATGGAATGGAGCTAAGCTCAGGGCAAATCCTAGAGGAAAACCTGGTTCAGTCTGCTTTCCAGACACTAGGAGATTAATTCAGGACAATAACCTAAAACAGAAGGCCAAATCTACACTGGAGTTGCTTACCAAGAAGACAGTGAATGTTTCTGAGAGGCCTAGTTACAGTTGACTTAAATCTACTTGAAAATCTATGGCAAAACTTCATAATGGTTGGATAGCAATGACCAACTTGACAGAGCGTGTCTTTGAACGGGGTATGGTAGTAGGTGCCAGGCGCACCGGTTTGTCAAGAACTGCAACGCTGCTGGGTTTTTCCACACTCAACAGTTTCCTGTGAGTATAAAGAATGGTCCACCACCCAAAGGACAACCAGCCAACTTGACAACTGTGGGAAGCATTGGAGTCAACATGGACCAGCATCCCTGAGGGACGCTTTCATCACCTTGCAGAGTCCATGGCACAACGAATTGAGGCTGTTCTGACGTCAAACAGGGGGGGGGCAACTCAATATTAGGAAGGTCTAAATCAAAACCTGTTGGCTTAATCTGTGTCTGGGAAACCGACGACGTTTTGATATATGATCAAGTCTAAGCCAAGTCCGTGACTGGCTCCTAGCATCTCTAGTTTCCACTGGCTTTTATCAAGAACCAGGTGTCTGACAACAAAAACACTAAGCCAGATCAGAGAGGCCACGAACCTCAGCCAGGTCAATCTGAAGTTATGAGGGGAAAAAACCTATAAATACATCCCGGCAGTAAGGGAAGGGGAGAAACATCCCGGCAGTAAGGGAAGGGGAGAAACATCCCGGCAGTAAGGGAAGGGGAGAAACATCCCGGCAGTAAGGGAAGGGGAGAAACATCCCGGCAGTAAGGGAAGAGGAGAAACATCCCGGCAGTAAGGGAAGGAGAGAAACATCCCGGCAGTAAGGGAAGGGGAGAAACATCCCGGCAGTAAGGGAAGGGGAGAAACATCCCGGCAGTAAGGGAAGGGGAGAAACATCCCGGCAGTAAGGGGAGAAACATCCCGGCAGTAAGGGGAGAATCATCCCGGCAGTAAGGTGAGAAACATCCCGGCAGTAAGGTGAGAAACATCCCGGCAGTAAGATGAGAAACATCCCGGCAGTAAGGGGAGAAACATCCCGGCAGTAAGGGGAGAAACATCCCGGCAGTAAGGGGAGAAACATCCCGGCAGTAAGGGAAGAGGAGAAACATCCCGGCAGTAAGGGAAGAGGAAAAAACATCCCGGCAGTAAGGGAAGGGGAGAAACATCCCGGCAGTAAGGGAAGGGGAGAAACATCCCGGCAGTAAGGGAAGAGGAGAAACATCTCGGCAGTAAGGGAAGAGGAGAAACATCTCGGCAGTAAGGGAAGAGGAGAAACATCCCGGCATTAAGGGAAGAGGAAAAACATTCTCTGTTTGACAGGTGCACTGTCCATTCCTCCATTCTTTGTATATGATCATATGTTTGATCATTCTGGACTTGTGGCTACACTGTAAAGTTAATGGAACTGAGTATTTTAACAACATACACCCATATTTTCTGACAAGCGACCACTGTCATAAATTCATAGAATGTTTTGAAATGACTTATAGTAAAGCATTTGTAAAAAAAAAAAGGCAATACAGAGTGGGAAAGAGTCCTTGTGTTTGGACAAGAAATAGACACTGCAGTAAATAAAACCTAATAAAAACATCAGTCTTGTCCAGGACCAGAGTCTACACAGACCAGGGCACTATAGTCAATCAGAGATACAGTAGGCAGTAGGACCTGCCAACATTCACTTTGAACTGGACTGTGTGTTTACAGGCAGTAGGGCCTGTCATCATTCACTATGAACTGGACTGTGTTTACAGGCAGTAGGGCCTGTCATCATTCACTATGAACTGGACTGTGTGTTTACAGGCAGTAGGGCCTGCCAACATTCACTTTGAACTGGACTGTGTGTTTACAGGCAGTAGGGCCTGTCATCATTCACTATGAACTGGACTGTGTTTACAAGCAGTAGGGCCTGTCATCATTCACTATGAACTGGACTGTGTGTTTACAGGCAGTAGGGCCTGCCATCATTCACTATGAACTGGACTGTGTGTCTACAGGTAGTTGCAAAAGAGTGACTTTAGATCATTAGAACACTGGCAAAAGACACAAAATACACCTGAATGTATTTCTGTAAATATGTAAATACCACCGTAGTCCTCTTACATTTGGGAACTTCACAGTCCTATTGATCAACAACCATGAAAAGGTCGGCTCTCTCTCCCTCAGTTATACACATCAACAACCATGAAAAGGTCGGCTCTCTCTCCCTCAGTTATACACATCAACAACCATGAAAAGGTCGGCTCTCTCTCCCTCAGTTATACACATCAACAACCATGAAAAGGTCGGCTCTCTCTCCCTCAGTTATACACATCAACAACCATGAAAAGGTCGGCTCTCTCTCCCTCAGTTATACACATCAACAACCATGAAAAGGTCGGCTCTCTCTCCCTCAGTTATACACATCAAAAACCATGAAGAGGTAGGCTCTCTCTCCCTCAGTTATACACATCAACAACCATGAAAAGGTCGGCTCTCTCTCCCTCAGCTATACACATCAACAACAACAAGATAAACAACTAATGTTAGCTAGAGCAAGATGAGCTAAAACCTAACGAGGGAACATTCACTTTTTAAGCTCAACTCAGCAAAAAAAAAAACCTTCCCTTTTTCAGGTCCCTGTCTTTCAAATATAATTCGTAAAAATCCAAATAACTACACAGATCTTCATTGTAAAGGGTTTCCCATGCTTCCATGAACCATAAAGAATTAATGAACATGCACCTGTGGAACGGTCGTTAAGACACTAACAGCTTACAGACGGTAGGCAATTAATGTCACAGAAAACTTAGGACACTAAAGAGGCCTTTCTACTGACTCTGAAAAACACCAAAAGAAAGATTCCCAGGGTCGCTGCTCATCTGCGTGAACGTGCCTTAGGCATGCTGCAAGGAGGCATGAGGACTGCAGATGTGGCCAGGACAATAAACTGCAATGTCCATACTGTGAGACGCCTAAGACAGCGCTACAGGGAGACAGGACGGACAGCTGATCATCCTCACAGTGGCAGACCACGTGTAACAACACCTGCACAGGATCAGTACATCCCAACATCACACCTGCGGGACAGGTACAGGATGACAACAACAACTGCTGAGTTACACCAGGAAAGCACAATCCCATCAGTGCTCAGACTCTCCGCAATAGTCTGAGAGAGGCTGGACTGAGGGCTTGTAGGCCTGTTGTCAGGCAGGTCCTCACCAGACATCACCGGCAACAACGTGGCCTATGAGCACAAACCCACCGTCGCTGAACCAGACAGGACTGGCAAAAAGTGCTCTTCACTGACGAGTCACGGTTTTGTCGCACCAGGGGTGATGGTCGGATTCGCATTTATCGTCGAAGGAATGAGCGTTACACCGAGGCCTGTACTTTGAAGCGGGATCGATTTGGAGGTGGAGGGTCCGTCATGGTCTGGGGCGGTGTGTCACAGCATCATCGGACTGAGGTTGTTGTCATTGCAGGTAATCTCAACGCTGTGTGTTACAGGGAAGACATCCTCCTCCCTCATGTGATACCCTTCCTGCAGGCTCATCCTGACATGAACCTGCCACCAGCCATACTGCTCATTCTGTGCATGATTTCCTGCAAGACAGGAATGTCAGGGTTCTGCCATGGCCAGCAAAGAGCCCGGATCCCAATCCCATTGAGCATGTCTGGGACCTGTTGGATCGGAGGGTGAGGGCTAGAGCCATTCCTCCCAGAAATGTCCGGGAACATGCAGGTGCCTTAGTGGAAGAGTGGAGTAACATCTCACAGCAAGAACTGGCAAATCTGGTGCAGTCCATGAGGAGGAGATGCACTGCAGTACTTAATGCAGCTGGTGGCCACACCAGATACTGACTGTTACTTTTGATTTTGATCCCCCCCCCCCTTTGTTCAGGGACACATTATTCAATTTCTGTTAGTCACATGTCTGTGGAACTTGTTCAGTTCATGTCTCAGTTGTTGAATCTTGTTATGTTCATACAAATATTTACACATGTTAAGTTTGTTGAAAATGTAACGCAGTTGACAGTGAAAGGACATTATTTTTTTGCTAGTTTAGTAGATGACTCAAGTGTTGAGTCATTTATGCTCTCGTGTGTCTTATTCGGCCCACAGTTTGACACGTGCGCTAGCCTATGAGTCGCGTTATGACTGACTTGTGATCATTTCCCTTGCTAGTTCGACTGCATTGACATTCCCAGCCATAGTTACAGTCATCTGTTTTAGTTCAAAATATTGAGTCATTGAAACTGAAACAGTGCATCCTCAATGAAGGCAGCAAACAATGTACCAGGCCAGCTGTGATTTACAACCTGACAGCAATATATTTTAGACTACCAAGTATTGGTGAATTATATTAGTCATGCATTGAACTACATCCATCTATTCTACCAACAATGTCTCTGTGTCCTGTCCTGTCATGTTGAGTCAAATAGAACCCTGAACCATAAACAGTCAAATAGAACCCTGAACCACAAACAGTCAAATAGAACCCTGAACCACAAACAGTCAAATAGAACCCTGAACCACAAACAGTCAAATAGAACCCTGAACCACAAACAGTCAAATAGAACCCTGAACCACAAACAGTCAAATAGAACCCTGAACCACAAACAGTCAAATAGAACCCTGAACCATAAACAGTCAAATAGAACCCTGAACCATAAACAGTCAAATAGAACCCTGAACCATAAACAGTCAAATAGAAGCCTGAACCATAAACAGTCAAATAGAAGCCTGAACCATAAACAGTCAAATAGAACCCTGAACCATAAACAGTCAAATAGAACCCTGAACCATAAACAGTCAAATAGAACCCTGAACCATAAACAGTCAAATAGAACCCTGAACCATAAACAGTCAAATAGAACCCTGAACCATAAACAGTCAAATAGAACCTATTTTTAGAGCCGCCTACGAAGTTGGTTTTGTAGCATAAACAGGGAATTTGATATTTTTGAATGATATTATGATTGTCTTTTTGTTTCACCTCTGCAAAGTAGTTAAAACGCTGTCAGTTCCACTTGAAATGAGACCGGCTTAGTGTATAATGACAGTCGTTATCGGGCCTGGGTGGGTTCTGGGTGGTGCGGATTTACAGTTAAAGAACTCACTTCATTTCTCGCAAAAAGATAAATATGATCATTTTAGGTAAAAAAAAATGTTTATCCTTTTAGACTTCTAGTTATTTATGTCAGGAATCAAAAGTACCATGATCCAACCACCTGCTACTGAAATCACCATCAATCTTATTTCCTTAAATATGGGCCTGTTACACAGATTAAGCCTCGTCCTCAATTTAAAAGACTTTGACTGGAGAAATAGTGATAATCCAGCCGCTATAGGCTTATATTATTGAAACAGTATTTTAGCAGGGAGTCCCATTGAGATCTGGGCCCTAGATGATCTCCAATATCACAATAAGTGTCGCCTGGTTTAGACAGGGGAAATCTTGCACAATATTAGATGTTTTCCATTCAGACCGATATTCCTGGTCATAGATGAACAATGTTTAACCAGGGCCCGGGAGGCCGTCCCTAAAACGATCCACAATCTCACAGTGAGATGTTTAGAATCAAAATCTTTAGTATCAAAGTAACAGGAGTCACAGAGCAAAACCCAATTATGTCCAAGGTTGAGAACAGGTCTAGCTCAAATAGAGGCCTTAAACACTGCTCCTTTTGATTCCTGTGGACCATGGCCTATACCAGCCAGACCCACAGTGATGCTTTTCATTCGGGAAATGCAGGCCCTCTAGACAGCACAGGGAATCGGGAAATGCAGGCCCTCTAGACAGCACAGGGAATCGGGAAATGCAGGTCCTCTAGACAGCACAGGGAATTGGGAAATGCAGGCCCTCTAGACAGCACAGGGAATCGGGAAATGCAGGCTCTCTAGACAGCACAGGGAATCGGGAAATGCAGGCCCTCTAGACAGCACAGGGAATCGGGAAATGCAGGCCCTCTAGACAGCACAGGGAATCGGGAAATGCAGGCTCTCTAGACAGCACAGGGAATCGGGAAATGCAGGCTCTCTAGACAGCACAGGGAATCGGGAAATGCAGGCTCTCTAGACAGCACAGGGAATCGGGAAATGCAGGCCCTCTAGACAGCACAGGGAATCGGGAAATGCAGGCCCTCTAGACAGCACAGGGAATCGGGAAATGCAGGCCCTCTAGACAGCACAGGGAGTCGGGAAATGCAGGCCCTCTAGACAGCACAGGAATCGGGAAATGCAGGCCCTCTAGACAGCACAGGGAATCGGGAAATGCAGGCCCTCTAGACAGCACAGGGAGTCGGGAAATGCAGGCCCTCTAGACAGCACAGGGAATCGGGAAATGCAGGCCCTCTAGACAGCACAGGGAATCGGGAAATGCAGGCTCTCTAGACAGCACAGGGAATCGGGAAATGCAGGCCCTCTAGACAGCACAGGGAATCGGGAAAATAAAAATGAAGACATCCACATATGAAACCTTTCAAGGAAATCAATGGTTGAATGACTTCCCAGTGATCGTGTTGAGAGATAGATATCAGACCTAGATTGTGTCCCAAATGGCACCCTGGTCTAAAGTAGTGCAATGTGGGTCGTAAAACCACAGTCCACAGGGGTCAACCCTACAGTCCACAGGGCCGTAACCCTACAGTCCACAGGGGTCGTAACCCTACAGTCCACAGGGGTCAACCCTACAGTCCACAGGGGTCGTAACCCTACAGTCCACAGGGGTCGAACCCTACAGTTCCAGGGGCCGTAACCCTACAGTCCACAGGGTCGAACCCAGTCCACAGGGGTTCCTACAGTCCACAGGGGTCGTAACCCTACAGTCCACAGGGGTCGTAACCCTACAGTCCAGGGGCCGTAACCCTACAGTCCCACAGGGGCGTA
Source organism: Oncorhynchus masou masou (assembly GCF_036934945.1). NCBI lineage: Eukaryota > Metazoa > Chordata > Actinopteri > Salmoniformes > Salmonidae > Oncorhynchus > Oncorhynchus masou. The sequence goes on from NW_027010179.1 coordinate 33,653, forward strand.
ACCCTACAGTCCACAGGGGTCGTAACCCTACAGTCCACAGGGGTCGTAACCCTACAGTCCACAGGGGGGGTCCGGGGTAACCCTACAGTCCACAGGGGTCGAACCCTACAGTCCACAGGGGGTCAACCCTACAGTCCACAGGGGCCTACCACAGTCCACAGGGGCCCCTACAGTCCACAGGGGTCGTAACCCTACAGTCCACAGGGGGTCAACCCTACAGTCCACAGGGGTCAACCCTACAGTCCACAGGGGTCAACCCTACAGTCCACAGGGGTCAACCCTACAGTCCAGGGGCCAACCCTACAGTCCACAGGGGCCGTAACCCTACAGTCCACAGGGGTCGTAACCCTACAGTCCACAGGGGTCAACCCTACAGTCCACAGGGGTCGCAACCCTACAGTCCACAGGGTCAACCCTACAGTCCACAGGTCAACCCTACAGTCCACAGGGTCAACCCTACAGTCCACAGGGGTCAACCCTACAGTCCACAGGGTCAACCCTACAGTCCACAGGGGGTCCAACCCTACAGTCCACAGGGCCGTAACCCTACAGTCCACAGGGTCGTAACCCTACAGTCCACAGGGGTCAACCCTACAGTCCACAGGGGGTCGTAACCCTACAGTCCACAGGGGTCAACCCTACAGTCCACAGGGGTCGTAACCCTACAGTCCACAGGGGTCAACCCTACAGTCCACAGGGGTCGAACCCTACAGTCCACAGGGGTCGTAACCCTACAGTCCACAGGGGTCGTAACCCTACAGTCCACAGGGGTCGTAACCCTACAGTCCACAGGGGTCAACCCTACAGTCCACAGGGGTCCCTACAGTCCAACCCCACAGTCCACAGGGGTCGTAACCCTACAGTCCACAGGGTCGAACCCTACAGTCCACAGGGTCGAACCCTACAGTCCACAGGGTCGTAACCCTACAGTC
>NW_027010180.1:0-34584 GCF_036934945.1 Oncorhynchus masou masou
GCATAAGGTCCCCTACAATTATTCCACACAAAACGGTCAACCGACTCGATTCTCGTCATCTCTCTTCCTTACAGGCTTTTTAATCTCTTTACTTTATATTGCGATTGGCAATTTTCATAAAATAGGTGCATTACCGCCACTGACCTCGTTCGTCTTACACCCACGTGGGTATAACTAATGAGGAGATGGCACGTGGGTACCTGCTTCTATAAACCAATGAGGAGAGGCAGGACTTGCAGCGCGATCTGCATCAAATATAACTAATTTCTATTTTAGCCCTTGGCAACGCAGCTACTCGGAGCGCGTGAGCAGTGTGGGTGCAATAATTGAATAACATAGATTTCTACATTTACAATGCTCGCGCACACGATGGGAGTACAACATGTCTTTATATAAATTTATTTTACCTTTATTTAACTAGGCAAGTCAGTTAAGAACAAATTCTTATTTTCAATGATGGCCTAGGAACAGTGGGTTAACTGCCTGTTCAGGGGCAGAACGACAGATTTGTACCTTGTCAGCTCGGGGGTTTGAACTTGCAACCTTCCGGTTGCTAGTCCAACGCTCCAACCACTAGGCTACCCTGCCCCCCCTTTTCAACATTGCCTCTCCCTAGCATTCTCACTACTTAGAAAAATGTAATACTGTAGGGTGTCCTGAATGCCCCTATTCATGACGGTGCTAGCAGCCACGTGAGTGAGTGCTAGCTAGCTACCGACCAGAACGTTAGGCTAGCCAAGACCAACAACGCAAACAAACTATACAGCTACAAGTAGTGAATGGAGTTACAAACGGACTGTGTCTCTTTTACACTGGGGCTCAATGGAAAAGGATGTTTGATTTTCCCTAATTTGTGGATGTGGTCGAGGGGATTTCCATATTACGTGAATATCGACTTGGAGTATGCTTCAACCCATTTTCTCTTCAATGCTCTCATGGTCAATAGAGCTGATGATGGACTGTTGGCTCTCAGACAAACAGCAGCAATGCACAATTGCATTTCTTTTGTTTTTTTAAAACTAATTATTCAAGGGGCTGTCATCGTTAAGTAACACTGATACAATTCTTCTTTAGTAAAGCCTGAGTCCCCTTAGAAGCTTAGACATAAGGGAACGTACATGAAAACACCATACAATAAGTGTACTGAACAATTTTTGGTGCCTCTATATTAACATTATAAATGATATGTTCAGAATTGTATTAATTGATCAGACATTCAGTTGATACTTACAATAGGCCAGTATAGCTGAAATATTGATCAACATGAACAATCATGATAAATAATGGTGACATTTGACATAAATACATTCTTAGAGCCATAATCCTAATATACTGTAGGCATCCACTAATATACTGTAGTCACCCACTTGGCCACAGTCACCCCCAAGATATAAGCGGGAGACATATCCAGCTTTGGCCTCCTACTGTAACGCCTCTCATACTGGGCAGACAGGGGTCCTGGGATGGACAGCTCGCACAGATTCCCCACATACGGCGCTGGATCAAGTGTGACCTCGTTGAAGAGGAGATCCCGGAGCCTGTCTACGTAGCCTGAAATGTTGTTGTTGTGACCAACTTGTTTAATTCGTTTTCTTCAGAGGGTTACAGGTATAAAACCAAAATGAATGCATATAAAGATAACCACGACCCATTTCCCCCTTAGTCCCCGTATCCCCCCTTCACTGTGGGCCAGAAAGCAAGGAAAGTAACAAAAGTTTAAATACTGTATCATTGGTTTGTATACATGGGGCTTAGCTGAGATTGTTCTTTACAGAGTCCAATATATTTGTCCAGGTCTCAACTGTTCCTTGTCTAGTACCATTCATTCTCCCTGTTGATAATTGTAACGATGGAACTTCTAATAGTAACTGTGTCCTTTAGTTAAATGGTGAGAGTGAGGTGGTTGCCTTAAGAGTTAACATTTATTTTACAGCAGTAATTTTCTCAGATTCAAGGGGCATCGTTAAGTAACATAATAGATGGAAAGCAATGAATATTTAAATTCATGCACTTCTAAATTTATTTTGTAACTTTGCCTTGGAAGCATTTAACTGCAGGGCACTCCCACATTAGATGATTTCAGGGGACACAGTGAATCGTTGGCGCCAATTTCATTGTCAAATCTTTCCTTGGTGTAAAACAAACGTAAAATGTATACTTTGATGGTTTGGATTTCGGGATGCCAAGGGCATATTTTTCACTTTTCTGTTCCAGTTAAAGCGTGGTTCAGATTCAATTAGATCTGTGGGCCATACTTTTTAATGGCTAGCTCAGATATGAGCTTTCCAAAAGTTGTTTACATTACACAGATCAGTCCTTTCGGGGGCCCAGATCATGTATTTTATAAATCTCATCCTTGGATGGTTTGGTAGTTGCATTTCCCACGGGACTCCATAGGCCAACATAGCTGACCTAAGTTGTAAATATAGAAAAACTAGTTGCCTGTAATGTTTTTGAAAAGGGAAATCTTTGTTAAATGGATTGTGAAATTTTATTTTATATACTGTTATGATGCTATCAATTAGTTGATGTAGTGATCTACTCATTTGACAATGTGTTTTTGAAGAACTCAATTTGAAATATGCAATATTTAATTGTTGTACCTTTTTCTGAAACTTTTCAATGTTTGTATTTTATTTTATTTTTGTGTACCTGACCGTATTACCGGCAGTCACGAGTCATGACAACAGTCAAATTCCACGTGACTGTTTAGTCACGGTAATTTGGCTTCTCCAAGCTCTGATGCTGCTGACGGTCATTAGTAGCCTACCAAATTTGCTAAATGACTGGTACACAGCACTATTGTCCCTCTAAATACTCTGACATCACTGCAAATGTAATCGCAAAATCTATTCAAACACTTCATGAGAGCTCATGAGTTCATGTTGCGCAACATTTCTATAGGCTATGCAATTGCGTGAGAACGCAAAAGTGATGGCCTCTATTAAAAAGAGGATCCCATCAGCTTTCTATAGGCTAGGCCTACTATATTTATTGCTCAGCTTTTCTAATATTAAGCACATGGCTTCTCTTTACAACAGAACTATAGCCTACCTGGTTGGTATGAAAATGAACCGTGGGAAAGGCATCCTCGATTTACTATTTAAGTGCATTACATAAACGTTTTACCCCTGCCCCCGTTTGAGACAAATTCATAATAATGGTCCATTCTACATTTACATTACATTTAAGTCATTTAGCAGACGCTCTTATCCAGAGCGACTTACAAATTGGTGAATTCACCTTCTGACATCCAGTGGAACAGCCACTTTACAATAATGCATCTACATCATTAAGGGGGGGTGAGAAGGATTACTTATCCTATCCTAGGTATTCCTTGAAGAGGTGGGGTTTCAGGTGTCTCCAGAAGGTGGTTATTGACTCCGCTGTCCTGGCGTCGTGAGGGAGTTTGTTCCACGATTGGGGGGCCAGTGCAGCGAACAGTTTTGACTGGGCTGAGCGGGAACTGTACTTCCTCAGTGGTAGGGAGGCGAGCAGGCCAGAGGTGGATGAACGCAGTGCCCTTGCTTGGGTGTAGGGCCTGATCAGAGCCTGGAGGTACAACGGTGCCGTTCCCCTCACAGCTCCGTAGGCAAGCACCATGGTCTTGTAGCGGATGCGAGCTTCAACTGGAAGCCAGTGGAGAGAGCGGAGGAGCGGGGTGACGTGAGAGAACTTGGGAAGGTTGAACACCAGACGGGCTGCGGCGTTCTGGATGAGTTGTAGGGGTTTAATGGCACAGGCAGGGAGCCCAGCCAACAGCGAGTTGCAGTAATCCAGACGGGAGATGACAAGTGCCTGGATTAGGACCTGCGCCGCTTCCTGTGTGAGGCAGGGTCGCACTCTGCGGATGTTGTAGAGCATGAACCTACAGGAACGGGCCACCGCCATGATGTTGGTTGAGAACGACAGGGTGTTGTCCAGGATCACGCCAAGGTTCTTAGCGCTCTGGGAGGAGGACACAATGGAGTTGTCAACCGTGATGGCGAGATCATGGAACGGGCAGTCCTTCCCCGGGAGGAAGAGCAGCTCCGTCTTGCCGAGGTTCAGCTTGAGGTGGTGATCCGTCATCCACACTGATATGTCTGCCAGACATGCAGAGATGCGATTCGCCACCTGGTCATCAGAAGGGGGAAAGGAGAAGATTAATTGTGTGTCGTCTGCATAGCAATGATAGGAGAGACCATGTGAGGTTATGACAGAGCCAAGTGACTTGGTGTATAGCGAGAATAGGAGAGGTCCTAGAACAGAGCCCTGGGGGACACCAGTGGTGAGAGCGCGTGGCGAGGAGACAGATTCTCGCCACGCCACCTGGTAGGAGCGACCTGTCAGGTATGACGCAATCCGGAGAGGGTGGAGAGGAGGATCTGATGGTTCACAGTATCGAAGGCAGCCGATAGGTCTAGAAGGATGAGAGCAGAGGAGAGAGAGTTAGCTTTAGCAGTGCGGAGCGCCTCCGTGATACAGAGAAGAGCAGTCTCAGTTGAATGACTAGTCTTGAAACCTGACTGATTTGGATCAAGAAGGTCATTCTGAGAGAGATAGCTGGAGAGCTGGCCAAGGACGGCACGTTCAAGAGTTTTGGAGAGAAAAGAAAGAAGGGATACTGGTCTGTAGTTGTTGACATCGGAGGGATCGAGTGTAGGTTTTTTCAGAAGGGGTGCAACTCTCGCTCTCTTGAAGACGGAAGGGACGTAGCCAGCGGTCAGGGATGAGTTGATGAGCGAGGTGAGGTAAGGGAGAAGGTCTCCGGAAATGGTCTGGAGAAGAGAGGAGGGGATAGGGTCAAGCGGGCAGGTTGTTGGGCGGCCGGCCGTCACAAGAAGCGAGATTTCATCTGGAGAGAGAGGGGGAAAGAGGTCAGAGCACAGGGTAGGGCAGTGTGAGCAGAACCAGCGGTGTCGTTTGACTTAGCAAACGAGGATCGGATGTCGTCGACCTTCTTTTCAAAATGGTTGACGAAGTCATCTGCAGAGAGGGAGTAGGAGGATTCAGGAGGGAGGAGAAGGTGGCAAAGAGCTTCCTAGGGTTAGAGGCAGATGCTTGGAATTTAGAGTGGTAGAAAGTGGCTTTAGCAGCAGAGACAGAGAAGGAAAATGTAGAGAGGAGGGAGTGAAAGGATGCCAGGTCCGCAGGGAGGCGAGTTTTCCTCCATTTCCGCTCGGCTGCCCGGAGCTCTGTTCTGTGAGCTCGCAATGAGTCATCGAGCCACGGAGCGGGAGGGGAGGACCGAGCCGGCCTGGAGGATAGGGGACATAGAGAGTCAAAGGATGCAGAAAGGGAAGAGAGGAGGGTTGAGGAGGCAGAATCAGGAGATAGGTTGGAGAAGGTATGAGCAGAGGGAAGAGAAGAAAGGATGGAAGAGGAGAGAGTAGCGGGGGAGAGAGAGCGAAGGTTGGGACGGCGCGATACCATCCGAGTAGGGGCAGTGTGGGAAGTGTTGGATGAGAGCGAGAGGGAAAAGGATACAAGGTAGTGGTCGGAGACTTGGAGGGGTGTTGCAATGAGGTTAGTGGAAGAACAGCATCTAGTGAAGATGAGGTCGAGCATATTGCCTGCCTTGTGAGTAGGGGGGGAAGGTGAGAGGGTGAGGTCAAAAGAGGAGAGGAGTGGAAAGAAGGAGGCAGAGAGGAATGAGTCAAAGGTAGACGTGGGGAGGTTAAAGTCTCCCAGGACTGTGAGAGGTGAGCCGTCCTCAGGAAAGGAGCTTATCAAGGCATCAAGCTCATTGATGAACTCTCCGAGGGAACCTGGAGGGCGATAAATGATAAGGATGTTAAGCTTGAAAGGGCTGGTAACTGTGACAGCATGGAATTCAAAGGAGGCGATAGGGGGAGAGAGAGAGAGAATGACCACTTGGGAGAGATGAGAGATGAGAGATGAGGATCCCGGTGCCACCACCCCGCTGACCAGAAGCTCTCGGGGTGTGTGAGAACACGTGGGCGGACGAAGAGAGAGCAGTAGGAGTAGCAGTGTTATCTGTGGTGATCCATGTTTCCGTCAGTGCCAAGAAGTCGAGGGACTGGAGGGAGGCATAGGCTGAGATGAACTCTGCCTTGTTGGCCGCAGATCGGCAGTTCCAGAGGCTACCGGAGACCTGGAACTCCACGTGGGTCGTGCGCGCTGGGACCACCAGATTAGGGTGGCCGCGGCCACGCGGTGTGGAGCGTTTGTATGGTCTGTGCAGAGAGGAGAGAACAGGGATAGATAGACACATAGTTGACAGGCTACAGAAGAGGCTACGCTAATGCAAAGGAGATTGGAATGACAAGTGGACTACACGTCTCGAATGTTCAGAAAGTTAAGCTTACGTAGCAAGAATCTTATTGACTAAAATGATTGAAATGCTACAGTACTGCTGGAGTAGGCTAGCTGGTAGTGGCTGCGATGTTGACACTACACTAATCAAGTCGTTCCGTCGAAATAGTTTCTACAGTGCTGCTATTCGGGGGCTAGCTGGCTAGCTAGCAGGTTGATTGCGTTACGTTACCTTAAAAGAACGACAATAGCTGGCTAGCTAACCTAGAAAATCGCTCTAGGCTACACAATTGTCTTAGATACAAAGACGGCTATGTAGCTAGCTAGCTACGATCAAACAAATCAAACCGTTGTACTGTAATAGTTTCTACAGTGCTGCTATTCGGGGGCTAGCTGGCTAGCTACGTTAAAAGAACGACAATAGCTGGCCAGCTAACCTAGAAAATCGCTCTAGACTACACAATTGTCTTAGATACAAAGACAGCTATGTAGCTGGCTAGCTACGATCAAACAAATCAAACCGTTGTACTGTAATGAAGTGAAATGAAAATGTGATACTACCTGTGGAGCAACGCGGAATGTTGACCGGGTAGTTGAAGTTCAATTCGGTAGAGGTTGGCTAGCTGTTGGCTAGCTAGCTAGCAGCATCTCCTACGTTAAGGACGACAAATAGCTGGCTAGCTAACCTCGGTAAATTAAGATAATCACTCTAAGTCTACACACTCTAAACTACACAATTATCTTGGATACGAAGACAACTATGTAGCTAGCTGACACTACGCTAATCGAGTCGTTCAGTTGAGTGTAATAGTTTCTACAGTGCTGGTGGACAGTGGATGTTAGCTAGCTGTTAGCAGTGGATGTTAGCTAGCTGCTTAGCTAGCTGCTGGGCAGATACGTTAGGACGACGAAATACGATAATTATGCAATTATCTTTGATACAAAGACGGCTATGTAGCTAGCTAAGAAGAAATTGCTAAGATTAGACAAATCAAACCGTTGTACTATAATGAAATGTAATGAAAAGTTATACTACCTGCGGACCGAAGTGTAGATCTAAATCAAAGCAAATGTTACACATATATATTATTTACTATATGTAAAGACAAGATTAAATCAAGAATAGTCTGATGGGTGACAATTAGCCTATTACTTAAGAATGATATGTTACCCTTGTGAATGATGCCCAGCTTAAGGCAAGAAGCAGCCATGCCTGTTTTTAGTGATGGTTTATTAGAATAATGACACACCTCATGTAGCCGAGCCCATAGGCCTTTGATAAGGTTTGTATCACAACTAAAGTGGCCAAATAACCTCTTTTAAAATGAAGCACATTCATTTGCGTTACAACTGGTGCAGAGCCTAACTGGCATACATATGAAGTGCGGGAGTTTCAAATTTGGGAGAAAACATTTTACCATAAAAATGCACCTTTTTATAATAAAATAAATACATGCAGAATCACATTTGCTGTCACTTTTGAGAATGTTGTTTTCCTGCTAATGGAACATTCAAGCGTATAACCTATTGCCATGTGCACATTGCTGCGCTTATGTGAAGAAATAGCATAATCGTTTATCAACAATGTATGCTAAACGTTCTGATCTGTTGTGTCAGGCTCATTGCTTAAAAAAAGTTTGTTTGGAGTATTTATTTCTAGTTAACGTTTGTACTATGGGGGATAGTAGATTGACATGGAGTAGTGCTTTTGCTGTTTGTTAGGCCCACTTATCTTGTTGGCTGACAAAAAGTCAATTACAGTTCTTCCAATATTCACCTTGAATTTGGATGCAAGCAGTTATGTCCCTCTTCACTTGTAGCCTGTGAGAAAGACCCAATCACTGATAAAGAGCCATGTGAGTGAGAGGCTTCTGGCAAGCAGCCAGGAGAAGGGAATTATACTTATTTTTCATTTTACCATTTATTTAATTGGACAAGTCAGTTAAGTACAATTTCTTATTTACAGTGACAGCCTACTGAGAAACAGTGGTTTAACTGCCTTATTCAGGGGCAGAATGACAGATGTTTACCTTGTCAGCTCAGGGATTTGATCCAGCACCCTTTCGGTCACTGGCCCAACACTCTACCCACTAACCTACCTGCCGCCCCTTCAACCCAAAGGCAAGACGGCCACTGGCTGCAAAAGGCATGGATACTTTTCTGTTAGGTTGTACACAAAGGGAATGCAGCAAGGAACTTCGAGGCATTATCAAGCGCTTGTCAAATTGTGAATGACAGACTGATGAAGTGTGTACAGCCTGCGCAAAAAACAAAGCAGAGCTCATGCATTTCATGCTTTTTTCAAATTAATATTAGTCGCATCATGCAGCCTTAGAATGGATTAAGAATCAACACTTAGCCCAACATTTGTATCACAACTAAAGCTACATAAATAACTCTAAATGAAGCATATAGGAGTACATGTTTCTTTGTTAACCGCTCAACACAGAATAGCCGCATGTGTGCAAATATCCTTTCTATTTTTTTCAGCTATGTTAAATTTCATTCTTCATACTATAACATATTTCCACAGAATTCTAAGCAAATCTTGCCTGCTGAATGAACTAGTGAGCCCACAGCCATATGGCATAGCCAGATCAGGGCCTAACATAACGACAACTCAGAGTATGCTATTCTGTTCTTCTGAAATAGACTACATTTTCTTCATATCATGTTTCTAAAATAAATAATGGATTTATTGTGATGGTGTAAGCTATATTAAATGGATTTATTAGACTTTTTAAAATGTGGATATTCCAAAGGTCTGTATCGGTGACTTGTAGGCTATGCGTGGAAGCCAGGAGATGGTAAATGTGCTTATGTTAATTAACGGTTAATTACCGTGAGACCGGCAGTTACTTGCTTGAGAATCACAGGCTCTTTCATGACCACAGCCCTAACTAGGACTTACAGTATGTTGGGTCTGTCTTCGCAGAATTCACAGCATATCCCCTTTGCCTTGGGAAAGCTGATTTTTGTATCACTGCATTCCTAATGCGGTGGTTGCCTGGGAAGCTATGCATGGGAAGCTATGCAGACCGAGTAGATGTTTAATTTTCTAAAATGTCTCATTACAGCTTGATGATAGTGGGAAGACAAAAGGAGATGGAAAGTGAAATAATCATAATAATACCTCCCCACCATTATGATTAGCCCCAATGACAAGCTACATCAACTGTAGGACAACCCACACAATGGAATAGAAGAATATGGTTGTCATTGGTAAATTACAAGTACTATACACAGTGGCACAACTTTCACTGGGGATGGGGGGGAAGCTATGCCTTCACACAGCCTGTCAGCATGATCTGTTGTGTTTGTGCAGTCCTAAATCCAGTCAGATGAACACTCCAAACAGCCTACCGACAACTGAGGCATCCGCATGGTCCTAAAGGACGTTGGCACGTTTAAAAAAAATCACATTTCAATTATAAAGCTGGAGGGGACAAAAATACAATTTCATAATGTGGGGGGACGTATCTGAAATTGCATTTTCGTTCCCCCCAGTTTTATCATTGGAATGTGATCAAATTGTGGCAACTGTGTGCTTTAGGGCCATGCGGACACCTCATAGTTGTCGGGAAGGCTGTTTGGAGTGTTCATCTGACTGGATTTAGGACCTTGTGGATACCACAGAGTGAGCTAACAGGCTGTGTGAAGGCAAAACTTCTGGAAGGCTGGCTGGACCAGCACGGGAGAGTTGAGCACAATTCAATCAGTGTGTATGTGTTCCGCTCTTTCATCGAGTTGTAAAAGGAAGCAGAACAGAAAATGGCTACTTTAGTTGACTGATATAGCTGGCAAGGTAACTGCTGTATAACTTTACAGAAAAAAATGAACTAATGTTTATTCGCAGTGCTGGGCTAGTATTGTAACTGACATGTAACGTTGTCTAATGTTTCATCCCCTCTCGATTGAGGTGAATGAATAAGCTACGCTAGTGAGTAGCTACCACCGCCAGGTCAGCTCCAGTCTCCAGTTATCTGGCAGTTGCGAGATGAGAGTAATAATAACCATCTAACCGCAGTGAGTTGTATTAGTCAGTATGGCAATGTAACGGTATTGATCTGTCAGTTTCCCTTGCTAGTTCCCTACTTTTCACACTGACACAGTCATAAATAGCTCTAAAGTTACAGGCTTCACTGTCATGGTGCACAGTAGAGGTCTGCGCAGGACTGATTCTGAATCCTGATTCTAAATCCTGCTCCCGCTCTTCCACCCGCTACCGCAAGAACTGGTCCCAAACCTAACCGAAGTCCCGCAATGTTATTTAGGCTTATGTGAAGCAGCTCATTAGCCAGCCATGGTCCCAGCTATTTTGCGCCCTATAGGCAATATCAAATGCGCAAAAATAACTTGAGACATGGGCTAAATTAGCTGAGATTCTCACATGGTCCTTTCTATTACTGGGCTATATTAGGAAATATGCTAGATGTAGTTTAAAGAGAGCAGAGTTGGAGAAACTTGCACTTTCTCTTGAGCTATTTTTATAGCCTACCTTTTAGGAGTGAGAAGATTTTCAGACTGAGAAATATGGGTGATCAATATTTAGCCCTATTTCTAGGCAATGTAGTAAACTCTAGCCTAATCATAGGCCTATTTAGGAAATGTATTCAATTGGAAAGATAACTCCCCTGTGCTTCTCCGACCACGTATACATAGGCTATAGTCTACTCTGTTTAGTTGAGATCTCGAAAGGTACTGCTACTGAACTGGAAGCAGCAAGAATGATGACGGCGACACTTGACGTTTAGCATAGTCCTATAGGTTAGCCTACCTTTTAGGAGCACAATTTGCAGGCATAGACAAATAAATGGCTATTCAATACTGAAGACCCATTGAATGTTTTCCCCAATTGATAAAGCAACTTCGCTCGAATGTGCACTGCAAAGTCGATCGTTTTGTCTTCATTATTTGATAAACAACGTTAAATTAACACTATGACATCCGGCATGCTGGTAAGTAGCTTGCTAGCTAAAAACCACAACGCACGAAAAGGGGTTAGTTATCAGTATCGTTCTGCTTGAGCTATTTTACAGTTTGTAAACAAAGATGTATGATAGATTTAAAGTGTAACATATTTAAACTGGTTAAGATTATAAGAGCTACCATTGGTGTTTTTAAAATGGTCGGTTTTACCTGAAATTGAATAAAGCCAGAAGTAATGCCTGCCTCATGAATCCAAGTATTTGACATGGGGGGGAAGGGACCAGTAACTTTATCAGCTTTTCCAATGTACAAGCTACAGTACTTTTTCATACTTGGGTCAAACTGCTATGAACTGGTTACATCCAAATATCATCGAATTTTATGGAAAACATGATTGTCACTGTCCGGGACCTTTTAATAAACCATGCATTTAGTCTTATTTTATGTTCTACAGCTGTCCAAGACATATGGGTCTGTTTTCACGGTTCATTTTGGACCCACAAAAGTGGTCATCCTGGCAGGATACAAGACTGTCAAGCAGGCGCTGGTCAACCATGCAGAGGAGTTTGGGGACAGGGGCATGCTTCCTGTGTTGTATGATTTCACCAATGGACATGGTAATGTAGTATATGTGAAACTTGTAATCCCGGTTAACTGTTGCATTCGACAATATTCTGTCAAGCAAGCATATTTGGAGCTATAAATATGTGACAAATATATGATTCTCTCCTGACATGATTAGTTCCTGACACCTGCACAATATTACTTTTAAACAGGTATTCTGTTTGGCAATGGAGACTCTTGGAAAGAAATGAGGCGCTTTGCCCTGACAAACCTTAGAGACTTCGGGATGGGCAAGAAAGGGAGTGAGGAGAAAATCTTAGAGGAAATTCATTACCTGATTGAAGTGTTGGAAAAACATGAGGGTAAGAATTCGTAGGTCTGATTTTGAAAACCAAAAAAAGGATTACATAAAAAAAATCTTTAGGTTTTCTAATTTAATTTCTGATCTTGATCTTTTTAATAGGTAAAGCATTTGACACAACCCAGCCATTGAGTTATGCTGTCGCCAACGTAATCTCCAACATTGTGTACGGCAGCAGGTTTGAATACTCTGACTCCAAGTTCCGAGCCACAGTGGATCGAGCCAATGAGAACCTACGAATTGCAGGCTCCGTTTCAGTTCAGGTACTGTACTATGTGCTCATGATGTTTACTTTGCCATTGTGAAAAACAAACTGGTCACACTTGACTAAACCAGGAAAATGTAATAGTTATTCAAATTTGTACTGGGCTACTGGAATAATAGAGGGTAATTCATGCTTAACTTTTTGTTTACGGGGAGATAGTTGTACAACATGTTCCCCTGGCTGGGCCCTTGGCTGAAAAGCAGGAAGCTTTTGTTAAAGAATATTGAGAACAACAAGAAGGAGATGGAGGAGCTGGTGCGGGGGCTGAAGGAGACTCTCAACCCTCAGATGTGTAGAGGCTTTGTGGACTCGTTCCTCGTCCGAAAGCAGACCCTGGAGGTATGAAATCTCACTACAGTTAAAAACATCTCAATTAAAAACAAGATAACTCACGTAAAATATACGGTGTCCGTAAAATATATAGGTTCAGAACGTTTGTGAAACAGCACAGTTAGAAATATATGGCAAATATAAATCAAGCTGAATGGTCTGAAGAGATAGATGGGTGGGGTTGAGGGTAGCTGAAGGATGGGAATAAATACAAACAAAAGATAACTATTGTACAGTGGGGCAAAAAAGTATTTAGTCAGCCACCAATGGTGCAAGTTCTCCCACTTAAAAAGATGTGAGACCTGTAATTTTCATCATAGGTACACTTCAACTATGACATACAAAATTAGAAAAAAAAATCCAGAAAATCACATTGTAGGATTTTTAATGAATTTATTTGCAAATTATGGTAGAAAATAAGTATTTGGTCACCTACAAACAAGCAAGATTTCTGGTTCTCTCAGACCTGTAACTTCTTCTTTAAGAGGTTCCTCTGTCCTCCACTCTTTACCTGTATTAATGGCACCTGTTTGAACTTGTTATCAGTATAAAAGACACCTATCCACAACCTCAAACAGTCACACTCCAAACTCCACTATGGCCAAGACCAAAGAGCTGTCAAAGGACACCAGAAACAAAATTGTAGACCTGCACCAGACTGGAAAGACTGAATCTGCAATAGGTAAGCAGCGTGGTTTGAATAAATCAACTGTGGGAGCAATTATTAAGAAATGGAAGACATACAAGACCACTGATAATCTCCCTCGATCTGGGGCTCCACGCAAGATCTCACCCCGTGGGGTCAAAATGATCACAAGAACGGTGAGCAAAAATCCCAGAACCACACAGGGGGACCTAGTGAATGACCTGCAGAGAGCTGGGACCAAAGTAACAAAGCCTACCATCAGTAACACACTACGCTGCCAGGGACTCAAATCCTGCAGTGCCAGACGTGTCCCCCTGCTTAAGCCAGTACATGTCCAGGCCCGTCTGAAGTTTGCTAGAGAGCATTTGGATGATCCAGAAGAAGCTTGGGAGAACGTCATATGGTCAGATGAAACCAAAATAGAACTTTTTGGTAAAAACTCAACTCGTCGTGTTTGGAGGACAAAGAATGCCGAATTGCATCCAAAGAACACCATACCTACTGTGAAGCATGGGGGTGGAAACATCATGCTTTGGGGCTGTTTTTCTGCAATGGGACCAGGATGACTGATCCGTGTAAAGGAAAGAATGAATGGGACCATGTATCGTGAGATTTTGAGTGAAAACCTCCTTCCATCAGCAAGGACATTGAAGATGAAACGTGGCTGGGTCTTTCAGCATGACAATGATCCCAAACACACCGCCCGGGCAACGAAGGAGCGGCTTTGTAAGAAGCATTTCAAGGTCCTGGAGTGTCCTAGCCAGTCTCCAGATCTCAACCCCATAGAAAATCTTTGGAGGGAGTTGAAAGTCCGTGATGCCCAGCAGCAGCCCCAAAACATCACTGCTCTAGAGGAGATCTGCATGGAGGAATGGGCCAAAATACCAGCAACAGTGTGTGAAAACCTTGTGAAGACTTACAGAAAATGTTTGACCTCTGTCATTGCCAACAAAGGGTATATAACAAAGTATTGAGAAACTTTTGTTATTGACCAAATACGTATTTTCCACCATAATTTGCAAATAAATTCATTAAATCCTACTGTGTGATTTTCTTATTTTGTTTTCTTATTTTGTCTGTCATAGTTGAAGTGTACCTATGATGAAAATTACAGGCCTCTCATCTTTTTAAGTGTGAGAACTTGCACAACATGTGATTATCTACAACTCTGAGCAAGGTTTGAGAAGTTATGGTTTTAGTCAAATATTATCTCTTGTGGTCAATTTGCAGTCTACAAATGTATATGTAATTATATTCCAGCCATCCGCTTAGGGGAATTAAAATAAATAAATATACGCCTGCAGGTGAATCTAGTTGATGATCCCTGGTCTATGCCATGGAAACAAATATTTTCTCCCCTTTTTTAAAATGCTTTTTCTGTGTTTTTCTGTATGTATCAGGAATTTGGCAACAAGAACTCTCACTACCATGACAACAACCTGATATCCTCTATGAGAAACATGTTTTCTAATGGTACTAACACCACAGGGACAACACTACGCTGGGCTTTGATGCTAATGGCCAAGTACCCTCTTATACAGGGTAAGTATCAATGTGCACACACACACCGTTGCTACAAGTGATTGTAGTAATGCCATACAATCAAGGTTTTACTTGCTGTGAACATTTCCCATTTGAACCACAGGCCAGTTTAGTTTGTTTCAATTGCTTGAACACTGAATGAAGCTGTAGTCCACATGAATGAAACAACCGGTTATATATATATATATATATATATGTATGTGTGTGTATATGTGTGTGTGTATATGTGTATATATATGTATGTATGCTCCCATTATTAAGCCCACCTGGACTTCATCACCACCCTGATTACTCTCCCTCCTTAGTCCTCACCCACCCCAGTCATCGTACTGGTTCTGTTTTCATGTCCTGGTGCCTATCTTGTTTTGTATTCACTATGTTGGTTATTTTTAAACTCACCATCTGCACCTGACTTGGTGTTACAGTTAGTATTTGTTGAGACATTATGCAATGAATGTTGAGATTACCATCTTGTTCTATGACAAATTATGCTGTTTTGATAGTTTATTTAGTGACAGGTTTTGATCGGGTTAGTGCATTTTGCCAGGGAAATGTGGTGTTTTGGCAAACACTTTTTTGTTTGCATTATCCCTGTTTTGAGGGAAGTGTTCAAACAATCCAGAAACTAACAGTTTTGTTGGACATGATCTACACAATTTACTTATTGTGTAGCTGTTGACTACAAAAAGGTGTAATGCATTAAGTGAGAACATTGAACTGTGCAGAAAATGTAACTGCTTTGGTACGTAGGTTAAGGTATCATTCCCAGCTTAATTCAGTTATCAAGCCATCTTGTAAAAATTATAAAATGTCCAGGGTAAAGATTAAGATGACATTTTCTGAGGGTAGTAACTTTGGTCCTCCCTCCTTTCTGTCTCAGACCGGGTCCTGGAGGAGATCAGCAGCGTTATAGGAAGTCGTCAGCCCTTGGTAGAGGACAGGAAGAACCTGCCCTACACTGATGCAGTGATCCATGAGACCCAGAGACTGGCCAACGTTTTACCCATTGCCATCCCCCACACCACCAGCCGAGACATCACCTTCCAGGGATATTTCATCAAGAAGGGGACGCTTGTGTTTCCTCTACTGACGTCTGTCCTACAAGACGGAAGCGAATGGGAGAGCCCACACACCTTTAACCCCGCCCACTTTCTGGATGAGGAAGGTCGATTCACCAAGAGGGATGCCTTCATGCCCTTCTCTGCAGGTGAGGTCCACTGTTTCTGTATCCATACTGACTGGGTAAGTGAATCCTTCTATGGTACTCTAAAATTAAGAGTTTGGGGAATTGCTTTGACCCAGAGAGTTTATGGTATAAAATGTGTGTACAATTTGACATATTTATATGTGAACTATAGGAATCTATGTAAACATAATTGTTATGTTGTCTACCTCATTTTATCTTCTTCCAGGTCGTAGGGTGTGCCTGGGGGAGGGTCTGGCCAGGATGGCGCTCTTCCTCTTCTTCACCTCCCTCCTGCAGCGCTTTCGTTTCTCTCCTCCTCCTGGAGTAACAGAGGATGATCTGGACCTCACACCATCCGTGGGGTTCACCCTCCACCCTTCACCTCACCAGCTGTGTGCTGTGAGCCGGGTCTGAGATGAGTCTGGGCCTAATGTATATTATACATGGATTAGAACAAATGCTCCACTTTAGACAAACATGCTGAAATGGCTTACCTCACCGGCTGTGCTGTGAACCAGGTCTGAGATGAGACCAGTCCCTCAATGGTTTTGGTTTAATTTGATGGCTCTACAATCCAACAAAGTAATTGATTGATACAAAGCACTGCTATTATGTATGTACAGAATGCAATTGTTTTTGTTTTCTGTCCTGCCTTGTCTGGGACTGGACAGCTGTTGCTAAGTAAAGTCAATCATGTTTCTAGCTAATGTTATCAGTAGTTGATATCTATACCTACCCTTGTGGGCATGTTTTTATGTGACTAGCAAACATACTTAGCCAGATCTGCTAGCTAGAACAATGGCTAACCATAAGCTAGCTAGCTCCAGCAGGAGTGGAAGTTCGGCTGCCTACTTTCACTCCATGAGCGGTTCTAGTTATGGAAGGAGACTTGAAACAAAGACTGCATTGACACAGGAAACCCAATTTGGATCTTTTTCAACTGTTTAGTCTTTTGACTTACCATATCAGCACTTTTGCCTACAATTGGACAAATGACCAGAATTGGGCTGCCTGTGTAAAAGCAGCCAAAATGTCTCACTTAAAGTGAAGTTGTTTACAAACTGTTCGCTAGCTGGTGGCTAGTTTAAGCTACTCATTGTCCATTGATATTAGCTAGTGGTTAGCTACAGTATATATATTTGGGCACGAAAATCCATTTTATTGCACCTTTAAGCTTTCTTGTCCTATTCAAACGGGCCAACCACAGGTACATAACGCTAAAAGTGTCTGTTATTGTTAACAGCTAGATGATTGCCTCTGCTAAGCTTGATTACACCCCAAAGATAAATAACCTAAAACGTAGGCTTCTGATTAGCCTTTGACTATTTGATTAGTAGCGTGTCAGAGGGCTCCATATGTATTGCAAATTAATAATACAGTTGATGAGTGTGCTTGACATCGGCACCAGTTCGTCAAATTCTGGTCCATTTAGTTAACTTGGAGTCGGGGTTTGGAATAGAATAGAATTTGAATTACTGTCTGTGCTCAGTGGGAACCAATCACTGTGCAGCAATGAAAAATGTTAAACTTGTAGATTTCACCAAAACTTTTAATAAAGTCTTAAAGTGGAACTGACAGTATTTTAGCAACATGAAATGGTATTAACATCTGTTCATATACACCCCCAGGAAGAATATGACATCTTTTCGTTTATATCTTCAGACAAGTGAGCACTTAGATATGGTCATTTTCATCATAAATTCATAAAATGTTTGGGAATGACGTATAGTAAGGCATTTGTATGAATTCTATAGCAATATAAAGCGGCCGTGCATTTGCACAATGAATAGACACTGCGTTAACAGAGCAAATTAAATGTAACCATACTTTAAAAGTAATATATTTAAGTAATAAGGCATGGGGGAGTTTGCTATATGACCAATATACCATGGCTAAGGGCTGTTCTTAGGCACGACGCATCACGGAGTGCATGAACATAGTCCTTAGCCATGATATATTGGCCATATACCACAAACCCTAAGGTGCCTTCTTGCTATTATTAACTGGTTACCAGTGTAATTAGAGCAGTAAAAATACATGTTTTGTCATACCCATGGTATACGGTCTGATATACCACGGCTGTCAGCCAATCGGCATTCAGGGCTCGAACTACCCAGTTTATAACATCAATTATACTATTTATTTGCTGAGGGTGATTCTTTGATCCACCTCTACACAGACGACACCATTCTGCATACATTTCCCCTTTGGACACTTAACAAACCTCCAAATGAGCTTCAAAGCCATACAACACTCCTTCCGTGGCATCCAACTGCTCTTATGCTAGTAAAATGAAATGCATGCCCTTCAACCGACCAGCATCACTACTCTGGACGGTTCTGACTTAGAATATGTGGACAACTATAAATACCTAGATGTCAGGCTAGACTTTAAACTCTCCTTCCAGACTCACATTAAGCATCTCCAATCCAAAGTTAAATCTGGAATCGGCTTCCTTTTTCGCAACAAAGCCTCCTTCACTCATGCTGCTCAACATACCCTCGTAAAACTGACTATCCTACCGATCCTTGACTTCGGCGATGTCATTTATAAAATAGCCTCCAACACTCTACTCAAACTACATCCAGTTTGCTATCACAGTGACATCCGTTTTGTCACCAAAGCCCTATATACTACCCACCACTGCGACCTGTATGCTTTGGCTGGTCCTCACTACATATTAGTTGCCAAACCCATGGCTCCAGATCATCAACAAGTCTTTGCTAGGTAAAGATCTGCCTTATCTCAGCTCACTGGTCACCATAGCAACACCCACTCGTAGCACACTCTCCTGTAGGTATATTTCACTGGTCATCCACAAGGCCAACACTGGCTGCACTTGAACTGCATTTGAAAATTCTATCTAATTTAATTAATTTTGATACCTCCTTTGCTTTCTCATTTTTGGCCTTCCTCTTTTGGGCTCCACTTTTGTGTTGATACATTGTGTCACGTTCGTTGTAACGAGGAGACCAAGGCGCAACGTGATGAGAATACATTCCTCTTTTATTAAAGGACGGAACACTGAAAAAACAAAAAAACAAACGTGGAGCTATAAACACTAGTGCTGACATGCAACTACACATAGGCAATAACCCACAGATAAACCAAGGATTATGGCTACCGAAATATGGTTCCCAATCAGAGACAACGATAAACAGCTGCCTCTGACTGAGAACCAATCTCGACAACCATAGACATAATTACCCCTAGACTAGAAAACCCAGAGACATACAAAAAACCCTAGACAGGGGAAACACACATACCACCCTCGTCACACCCTGACCTAACCAAAATAATAAAGAAAACAAAGATAAAGTCAGGGCGTGACACATTGCTGATCTTTATACCTGTCATTTTCAATTCTCGACTTTCTCTCAATTGTTTTTTTTGGCTGTTGTCTCTTGTTAGCTAGCTCAACTGTTGCTTAAAACGATGACAGAAACAACAACGCTTTGGAGAGTATTTACACAATGAGTCCCAGAATGCATTTCATTATCTTAACATTGAATAATATGAGTTATTTAGCTAATTAATTAGATTTGTCATCAATACACACTAAAATATCATACTGACTTATGTCGTGGCAAAAATCATTTTATTGGTGAAACCATCAGTGGGATCATTTATCATATAATCTAGATTAAAGAAAGATCTTGTTGTCAAGTCATAGACATGATGGACCCGCGTCAACAATTAATACTTGGGCGTGGTGGGGAGGTATTCAGATCCGGGCCCATGTATGTTGCAGGCCCTGGTGCGACCACACCGGCTGAAGCTACACCACTGGCCACCAGTCTGCTTTCAGTTGTCTGTCACCTTCAGGTATGTGGATGATCAGGGCTTTATTCAGGAACGTTTCTTGGGCTACTTTGATGTGTCAAGTGGGCGAGATGCGCAGTCTGTGTTTGACTTCATGAATTTTGAGATGTCTGAGTTTAACTTCATAGAGAAACTCGTCCAAACCTACAATGGTGCAGCTGTCATGGAACATACCTGCTATTTGGATTTACAGCTATGTCCCCTCGTTCCCTGATTTATGAGGTGATGACTACTCCACTCCACTACCATTGTTAACTTTCTCCTGACATGAACTGAAGCCACATCTCATTGTGCCCGCTCATCCACTGGTGCATTGAATGTTTCCCTTCCAAGCACTGTGAGTACCCCTATCAATTTCCTCTCATTACTGTATGTAGAGTCAATCGCATACACAATCACATTATTACACACTTTTTACTCCTTGCTTGGACTACCTCATTCTTAGCTCTTTTGTCTAACTGTGTAGTGTCTTGTGTTCTTGTTTTTTCTCTTCCCAGTCAAATCCTGTCCTGCACTGGTCAAGCCTCTGAACACCTCAACTCATGCCACATACCCTCATACAATCACTGATGTGATCCCATTCCAACACTGTAAGTATCCCTCTCATTCCCCGTAATATTGTACTATAAATGTCTTTATTACATTGATGATTTTTGAAACACACTTTGGTCTCCATGCATTCTGCACCTATACTGTGGGTCTCCCATCCTCCTCAACTTTTCAAGTCACCACCCTCCACTGGTGCCATGGGATGATTAGTGACCACAGAGAGTCAGGATACACATTTAACGTCCCATCCGAATGACTGCACCCTACACAGGGCAACGTCCCCAATTACTGGCCTGTTACATATTTCTTTAGACCAGAGGAATGGGTGCCCCCTTTTATTTACTTTTTTATTTCACCTTTATTTAACCAGGTAGGCTAGTTGAGAACAAGTTCTCATTTAAAACTGCAACCTGACCAAGATAAAGCATAGCAGTGTGAACAGACAACACAGAGTTACATATGGAGTAAACGATTAACAAGTCAATAACACAAAAAAGAGAGTCTATATATATTGTGTGCAAAAGGCATGAGGAGGTAGGCGAACAATTTTGCAGATTAACACTGGAGTGATAAATGATCAGATGGTCATGTACAGGTAGAGATACTGGTGTGTAAAAGAGCAGAAAAGTAAATAAATATAAACAGTATGGGGATGAGGTAGGTAAATTGGGTGGGCTATTTACCAATAGACTATGTACAGCTGCAGCGATCGGTTAGCTGCTCAGTTAGCACATGTTTGAAGTTGGTGAGGGAGAAAAGTCTCCAACTTCAGTGATTTTTGCAATTCGTTCCTGTCACAGGCAGCAGAGAACTGTAACGAAAGGCGGCCAAATGAGGTGTTGGCTTTAGGGATGATCAGTGAGATACACCTGCTGGAGCGCGTGCTACGGGTGGGTGTTGCCATCGTGACCAGTGAACTGAGATAAGGCGGAGCTTTACCTAGCATGGACTTGTAGATGACCTGGAGCCAGTGGGTCTGGCGACGAATATGTAGCGAGGGTCAGCCGACTAGAGCATACAGGTCGCAGTGGTGGGTGGTATAAGGTGCTTTAGTAACAAAACGGATGGCACTGTGATAAACTGCATCCAGTTTGCTGAGTAGAGTATTGGAAGCTATTTTGTAGATGACATCGCCGAAGTCGAGGATCGGTAGGATAGTCAGTTTTACTAGGGTAAGTTTGGCGGCGTGAGTGAAGGAGGCTTTGTTGCGGAATAGAAAGCCGACTCTAGAATTGATTTTAGATTGGAGATGTTTGATATGAGTCTGGAAGGAGAGTTTACAGTCTAGCCAGACACCTAGGTACTTATAGATGTCCACATATTCTAGGTCGGAACCATCCAGGGTGGTGATGCTCGTCGGGCGTGCGGGTGCAGGCAGTGAATGGTTGAAAAGCATGCATTTGGTTTTAGGCCATGGAAGGAGTGTTGTACTGGCCCTCTAACACCACTTCCAACATAATCTTGGCCATTATCTTTGGCAGCACGTTTGAATACACTGACCCCCTATTTACAGGCATGGCGATTAGGGCCAATGAGACTTTACAGGCTGCGCATCAATTCAGGTACATTCTGCTCATTCAGTCCACTCTGTTTTTACTCTACTTTCTCAATAGAGAATGACAGTCTTGGTGCAATCAATATAACTAGGAAATAAAACACTAGTTAGACAGGTGCTTCTAGCCAAAACATCAAGCTCCATTTGGAAAAGACATGAGTCAACCATAGAGTTGGATAGAGGGCTCTTCTTTGCCATAATGGCTTGCCACAAAGCCTGTTTTAGCATGGGCAATGCCATTGAGGACATTCACCCTTTTGAAGTAGTCATGTGGGTGGAACTTGCTATGGGTTAGGAGGGATCACAGAATTCTATCCATGTCAGCAGGAGGGATCAGCCAACTAATTATACTACTGAGCAAACATTCCATAACTGCAGGTAGCAGTAAATCACCAACCTTGGCTTTATGTCTGTTCATACAACACGCTCCAGATGGCAGTATAAAAAAAAATGTAACCTTTATTTTACTAGGCAAGTCAGTTAATAACAAATTCTTATTTACAATGTCAGCCTAGAGGAACAGTGGGTTAACTGCCTTGATCAGGAGCAGAATGACATTTTTACCTTGTCAGTTTGGGGATTCGTTCCAACAACCATTCATTTACTGGCCCAACGCTCTAACCACTAGGCTACCTGCTGCCCCTTACAGTTTCTTACTGACTGTCAATAAACGTTTGAATTAAAATGACTACTTTAAAATAGTGAAAATCCTCAATGGCACTGCCCATGCTGAAACAGGCTTTGTAGCATGTGAGCCGTCTATCAAGTCTATGGAGCCAACTGAATCAGAGTAAAACTTCCTGTTTCTTTTGCAAGTACCATTTTCCTGGTCCTAGAGTCATGAAATGTTCAGAATACATCAAGGGGAGTTACTGCTTTCAATAAATGTAAAACAATTTGGCAAAACTTGTTAAGAGATTTATCAGGCATGACAATATTCTGTATTTCCATGTAGTAATACTTATATACATGCACTAATAGTATACAATGCCCTCATAACTATTAGGACAGTGAAGCATGTTTTCCTTCTTTTGGCTCAAAAGTTTGGATTTTAAATAAATTACTATGAGGTTAAAGTGCAGACTGTCAGCCTTTAATTTGAGGGTATTTTTTATTAATATCAGGTCAATAGTTTAGAAATTACAGCACTTTTTGTAACCATTTTAGGGGACCAAAGGTATTGCGACAAATTCACGTCTGTGTATTAAAGTCAAATATTTGGTCCCATATTCATAGCACACAATGACTACATCAAGCTTGTGACTCTAAACACTTGTTGGATGCATTTGCTGTTTGTTTTGGTTGTGCTTCAGATTATGTTGTGCCCAATAGAAATGAATAGTAAATCATGTATTGTGTCACTTTTATTGTAAATAACAATAGAATATATTTCTAAACACTTCTACATTAATTGTGGATGCTATCATGATAACGGATAGTCCTGGAGTATTGAGTCATAAGAAGAAAAAATGCTTCATTGTCCCAATAATTACAGAGGGCACTGCTTAAGAAATGTATACAAGCAGATGTTTGCATAAAGTTTTATGCTATTCTATATGTGTATGTCCTGATTGATGTACAACATGGTTCTATACACCTTCCTTCATAGCTACCGTGCTACACCACACTGCTCAATGGGGGTGGCTCCAGCTAATGTTCTGTTCGGCAGGCCAATGAGGATTAAGCTGCCTGGGCCCCCCATCAGGCGACAGCTGGATGACACTGCGAAGTGCTGACGCTGCAGCCAAACAGAAGATGAAAGAGCATGCCGACAAGACATCCCATGCCATCCACACTGAAAGTGGGGGACACAGTTCTCTGTCCTCAAAGAAAGGAAGGGAAACTGCCAACTCCATTCAATCCAAGACCACACCAGGGGATCGCTGTCAAAACACCTATGGTCACAACAATCATGTCATTACCAGAACAGACCTCCCACTGGATATAGAATGGGGGCAATACTGAGAGTGACATGGACTGGAGTGTAGGTGAGGAAGAAGAAGCCTGTGCTCCCCGAAAACCCTCATCCCCAGTCAGAAGATACCCTCTCAGCAAGAACGGGTCAAACAGCACACTTATCGAACTTTAAAAAGTAAACACAGATTGGTTGTCAGTTCCACCATTGAAAATACTAATAGTGTAGTTGATGTTTTCTGCCCAAAGGAAAGGAGGTTTGTGATGTTCTTGATATTACCTGCCTGTTAGGTGTTGATGGTATTTACTTCAGACATGGAGAAACAGGAATGTAGTTATACAGGGGAAGTGTGGGAAGCACAATGGAGATTCTTTATCCAAGTTCTAGTAAAGACGTTCTGCATAATAATCAACCTGGATTCATTCCTCATTTAAACATTACAGGCCCGTGGTTGTACACAGATATGAAAAATGAATTCATGAGTTTCTAGTCGATAGACCAAATGGTTGAAGAGAAAAGCGTAATTAATGAAAAAAGCATCCAATCAACCATGGCGTTATTTTAAATTAACTTTGCATCTCTTCCAACTATTGACTTTTACAACTACCACTAGTTTGGGGCCAAAACATTAACAAAGACATATTAGTAAAATAAATAAGTGTTTAAAAATAAACATATTTCATACTGTAACTCTCATATTAAACACCAATGTTATTCACTAACTTGATGGTTTGTAATTAGGATTATGTTTTACAGCTTTGTCATTCATTTTCTTCATAAACTTATTTACATGTGATAAGGTCACACCGAGGGCCAGAGAATGCCTGTGATGATCTGAAGTACCCCGAAAGGCCACTAGATGTCATCTGATACAATTTCTAAAAAACATTGAAAGCTACCAAAATTCTGGTAGTTTAATGGTAAACTTTGAAAGTCTCCATTAATATACTCTCCCCTACTGACTATATAAAAATATTTTGAATGAAATATTGCTACTGCCATTAGTCTGTGGTTCATAAGAGATCTTGATTCCTGTACAATGTCACTCAACTACTCCAACAGAACAGTATTGTTTCACTGTACATTTCTATAGGGATTCGGTTTGCCAATGGAGACTCATGGAAAGAGATGAGGCGCTTTACCCTGACAAACCTTAGAGACTTTGGGATGGGCAAGAAAGGGAGTGAGGAGAAAATCTTAGAGGAAATCCCCTACCTGATTGAAGTGTTGGAAAAACATGAGGGTAAGCGTGTGTAGTTCTGATATCAAAACAAGTCTAAGGGCACAATTCATTCATATTGCGGAAGTTCAGCATTACAGCATGAATTCAATTTAATGTCAATGTTCCCACTTTAGCACAAGCAGAGACTGCATTCATGGTAAACAATGCATGTGTTGGCTCAAATGGAAATGACCTTTACATTTCTATCGCGCAATCTTCTCCGTCTTTCTCATATCCATTCTGTTGTTGGTCTTTGTCACAGGTAAGGCATTGCATTTGACACAACCAAGCCAATGAATTACGCAGTGTCCAACATCATCTGCAACATTGTGTATGACAGCAGGTTTGAATACTCTGATACCCAGTTCCGAGGCATGGTGGATCGAGCCAATGAGACCATCCAACTTTTAGGCTCTGTTTCAATACAGGTACCGTGCTTATAATCATGATTACTTGAACCATGACAGACTGGTCACACTAGAATAGATTATTCAAATTATAGTATAGAGAATAAATCAAAGTAAATTATTGCTTACATTTTTGTTGATGGGGAAATAGTTGTACAACATGTTTTCATGGCTCGGCCCATTGTTGAAGACCAGGATGCTTGTCATGAAAAATTTCATCAAGAAGAAGGAGATGGGGAGCTGGTGAGGGGACTGAAGGAGACTGAACCCTCAGATGTGGGGAGGCTTTGTGGACTCGTTCCTCGTCCGAAAGCAGACCCTGGAGGTATGAAGACTTATTACAGTTAAAAACATGTAATGTCTTGGAATGAATAACTAGGAGAGTCCGGTGGTAGCTGTTCTTGTTTACTGAAACATGACCTGTGTTTGTGTATGTAAGCAATCAGGCAAATGGAGTCTCACTATCATGAAAACAACCTGATATCTTCTGTCACCAACCTATTTGGTGCTGGTACTGACACCACCGGGACGACCCTGAGCTGGGGTCTGCTGCTAATGGCCAAGTACCCCCACATACAGGTTAAGAATTTATATAAACACACACACAGACAGAGACTAAACATTAAAGCACTCATGGTGTTACAAGTTGTAAACATTGGCAAATGGCCAACTTAAACCTAGATTTGGATTTGTGGGTTAATCAAGGTTAAAGGTTGACTAAGGTTTAACTTCCACTGTAGTAACTCCAATACCTCCCTCCTTTCTGTCTCAGACCGGATCCAGGAGGAGATCAGCAGGGTTACAGGAAGTCGTCAGCCCTTGGAAGAGGACAAGAAGAACCTCCGCTTCACTGATGCAGTGATCCATGAGACCCAGAGACTGCCCAACATTGTACCCATGTCCATCCCTCACACCACCAGCCGAGATGTCACCTTCCAGGAATACTTCATCAAAAAGGTCAGATACGTGGATGTCTAAATCAGATGTTTGAAATAATTCTGCCTGAAATTATTGTCAATCATGTCTAAATCAGATGTTTGAAATAATTCTGCCTGAAATTATTGCAATCCACTTTTTTAAGTGTGCACTTCATTTATTAAACAAAGTTTCATTACTTTTACTCTGAATATAAGTGTCCTATGCTTCACTCCTCATTTCAAGGTGGCGTCTGTGATTCCTTTATTGATGTCCGTCCTACAGGACAATAGCGAATGGGAGAGCCTCCACTCCTTTAACCCCTCCCACTTTCTGGATGAGTCACAGGACAATGACGAATGGGAGAGCCTCCACTGGATGAGCAGTGACAGGGATGCCTTCATGGCCTTTTCTGCAGGTATATCAACTTCATCATTTAGCGAATTATTTCATTGCAAGATGTAGAGAAATTGTGGTAGCCTCTTGGACAGACTTCATGCTATTTCCTATTTCTTTGGTCTCTCGCATGTCTGGGGGAGGGTCTGTGCAGGATGAAGCTCTTCCTCTTCTTCACCTCCCTTCTGTAGCGCTTTAGTTTCTCTCCACCTCCTGGAGTAACAGAGGATGATCTGGACCTCACACCATCCGTGGGGTTCACCCTCCACCTCACCAGCTGTGTGCTGTGAGCCGGGTCTGAGATGAGTCTGGACCAATGTACAGTATATTACACACTGTTTAGAACAACTTCTTTACTTTAGCCAAACAAAGGGCTATGCTGAATTTTTAAAAACATGGTGTTGTGAATGGTCTGTAAGTCACTTTGGACAAAAGCATCTGCAAAATGACATGATTGTATACTGAAGAAATACCTTGCTTGGTACAGTAAATGTGTGTGTACTCTTTGCATCGCAACACCGGCGAGGAAGATGAATCAGATGTTTAAGTCTTATTATAGAGAACAAACCATTTCCTACTAATATATTTAAAATATATATATTTTAAAAAATGTGGGTATCTTAAAACGTGTATATTTGTGATAGTGGATTTTCCCGTAGTGATATCGGTGTAACAGGTTTGTCCAGTTAGGGTAAAGAGGACCAATAGAAGCACTCAACCTTTCTTTATGTAGGGACCTTTAGACTGCATAAAACGACCAATACCTTTTACACAGAAACACAGAGACTGGTGTTATCAGCTGTAAATGTTGCCAAAGGGCCAACCTGAAGCACAGGTTATTGACCCAAGCTAAAGATCATTCTCTCTAATCCTGTGTTTGGTTTAGATGTGTTTGTTAACTATTAATGAATTAAAATAAAATGTATCTAGTTCTGAACTGAACTGGTGCTCCTGCATTCCTGGAAAAGCAAACATAGCCAAGACAACACTAACAAAAACAAAATAGGAATTAAAAAAGATTACAATGGAATTTAAAATAAAGTTGTTAAAATTTGCCTCGGCATTGTCGTAGAAAATCGGATCAAATACAACGCATTACAGAACTTGTGAAGTCAATTCGGCTTTTTAATACAAGAGTAGCAAGCCGGGATGGTCCGCGGAACACACTCCACTTTCCAGAGCCCCGGCTCCAGTATTTATCCACATATTGCATATGAGCCCATCCCAAATGCAAATAAAGTTACATTCCAATCCGTGCATCCCGCTTGTTCAGCTCAATAACGCCCATACCTGCTTTCCGTCAGATTATAATGATAAGACCCTTGCTTTGTTCCTGCATTTAGCTAAAAGCATTCTTTTGTTTGTGTATTATCTAAGATCAGCAGACTATGTGTCTCCTCAGTATCTAGCGTGTCCACCTATACTAAAAATACTATACATTCCTCTATTTTACAACCCTATGTTTTGGCTCAGCACTTAGCTAAAAGCATTCTTTTGTTTGTGTATTATCTAAGATCAGCATACTATGTGTCTCCTCAGTTTCTAGCGTCTCTACGTCCTAAAAATATGCGAACTATGTCTATTGGTCATCAGTTAGTCATTTGACTGACCCCCTCCTTTGTATATCCCTCTGGCCTTGGTATGTCCAGCTATTCTGTCACCTATGTGTCCTTCTCTTCATGTAGTCTGGTTTTAATGGTCAGCTATTCTGTACATCTTATGCATTTGTCTATGTGTTATATTTGCTCCCACAGCATCAGAGGCCCATGTTGTCCAAAGGTGGGGAGGTGATAACTAATGTTTGGAAACTGTTGTCTGCCTCTGAGTAACTTGCCTGTCCAACCCAAATCTAAGAGACTGTGTGTAGTTTGAATCAGAGCTCTCTGTTGTCTTTGGTACCCACTTGTAGGGTGGTGTGGGAGGAACCCTGTGACATCAGAAACAAATGTACCCTAGCTATTGCATAATCCCCCCATCAGTTTGTTCATTACAGATAGGCTTTTAATGAAGCTTTTCTAGTGTATTTAATGAAAAAGGCATCTAATTAATGTGCACAGATGCAGAAGAGTAGGGAGGTAAGGCAATGAATAGGCCATAGAGGCGAAATAATTACAATTTAGCGTTAACACAGGAGTGATAGATGTGCAGATGATAATGTGCATGTGGAGATACTGGGGTGCCAAAGAGCAAAGGGATAAGTAACAATATGGGGATGAGGTAGTGGGGTGTGCTGTTTACAGATTGGCTGTGTACGTTCAGGCACAGTGATTGGTAAAGGAAGTGTTGGCTTTGGGGATGACCAGTGAAATATACCTGCTGGAGCGCTTGCTACCGGTGGGTGTTGCATACACACCCACACACAGGTCCAGAGGAAGAGAGACAGAGAGAGCCTGAGATTTCATTAAAGGTAAATTACATTTTAAAACCCTTCATTTCTTCAAAAATGTTACTACCAGCATTTAAACACATTACTATTGTTAAAATTACTATGCAATATTAAGCTATACCTCAAATGTTTTCTTACTAAACATTTATATAAATCCTACATATTAGAACACAATACTACATTTTAATAGCCTTTAAATGTTTATGTATAATTGTTTTTGAACTGTATTCATATAAATAATGCCTTTGCGCCTTGATCAGGGCTTCCAAATCCACAGCTCGTAACTTGATGCAACCAGAGGGCAGAGGAAGAGAGACAGAAGACCAGAGGAAGAGCTGTCATTAGTTGAAGGTAAATACAGTACGTGCTTCTTTTTAAAACCCTTTATTTTGTCCTGCAAAATGTTACTACCCCCATTTAAACATATTACTATTATTATGTTGTAGGAAAGATTCTAAATGTGTTTTGTTCATAGAAATAATGTTTCGAGTAAGTTTCTCTCTGCGTGTAACCTAGCACACTGCCTCTCACACACAAAAACATTTTTTGAGGGAGAAACATAGGTCCAGAGGAAGAGAGAGAGAGCCTGAGATTTCATTAAAGGTTAATTTTTTAACCCTTTATTTCTTAAAAAATGTTACTACCCCCAATTAAACGTCTTACTATTACTATTTTGTTGTAGGAACGATTCTAAATGTATTTGTCTTAGAAAGAACGTCTTGGGGCCTGGCTCTCTCTCGCTCTCTGAATGTAAGCCCACAGCTTGTAACCGGACACCACCCATGCAGCCAGGTCTCACACACCCCCAAGGGGGAGACAGAATTTAATTTATTGAAGGCAAATCACAATGCACTTAGAATTGGTCTAGGATACGTGCTTTCTGTAGTTTTCTATGGTTTATCAGTCATAGGACAAGTCTAACACTTAGTTATACTCAGGCAGACCTACCCGGAAAATACTTTTTCATTTTACAAGGGGTCACAAGCTCCCTCCATAAGTTAACAACAAAACTTTTCACCAACTGTTTCAAATGGTCAAACTCAGGCCTCCCCCATTCTCTACATAAATACCCAGCTGTTTCAATGTTTACACTCAGGCCTCCCCATTCACTACATAAATTCCCAACTGTCTCAATGTTTACACTCAGGCCTCCCCATTCACTACATTAATACCCAACTGTCTCAATGTTTACACTCAGGCCTCCCCATTCACTACATTAATACCCAACTGTTTAAATGGTCATTCTCAGGCCTCCCCCATTCACTACATAAATTCCCAACTGTCTCAATGTTTACACTCAGGCCTCCCCCATTCACTACATAAATACCCAACTGTTTAAATGGTCAAACTCAGGCCTCCCCATTCACATAATTCACTGTCTCAAACACTAGACCTCCCCATTCACAACATAAATACCCAGCTGTTTCAATGTTTCAAACTCAGGCCTCCCCATTCACTACATGAATTCCCAAATGTTATGGTCAAACACATTCAACAGTTCCCCATTCACTACACAAATCCCAACTTTCTCAATGCTTTACTCAGGCCTCCCCATTCACTACATAAATACCCAACTGTTTAAATGGTCAAACTCAGGCCTCCCCATTCTCTACATAAATTCCCAACAGTCTCAATGTTTACATCCGGACAGGATTTCTCAGAACTCCCCCATTTCACAACATCCGGAAATTTCCATAGCTGTTTAAAATTGTCAAACTCAGGCCTCCATTCACAACATGAATTCCCAAATGTTTCAGATGTTCAAACACATTCAACAGTTTTCAACAAGGTCACTAACATCAATCACAGGATTTCCATTACAAAAACATCCGGACTTTATTTCAAAGAAACAGTTGAGAACATCCGGACATAAGCATTCAGAACCGTTAGCGTGAGAACATCCGGACAGGATTTCCATAGTATGAGAACATCCGGACAGGATTTCCATAAAAGGGCATAAACAAGTGACACTAAAAATAGATCATCAATCACTTTTTGACACATGCCGTTTACTATATTCTCTCTGACAGCATATAACAATTAGGTCTACATAGGTTTCTTATAGTTGACATATCAATAGGTGTCAAATTGTACACACATTTCTATAACAAACTATACCATCAACTCTCTGGGTCATGTATCTATATTTGTCACAGTCCCGTCCATCCTCTCAACTCTCTCTCGGCCAAAGTAATGAGCACAATAGATTATCTGATTGAGTTAATTGCTGAATGATAGTGTAAATTAAGAAACAAACATTGGAATTGCCTGCAGAGCAGGGCATGAAGGCATCCATCTTGACAAATCGACCTTTCTCATCCAGAAAGTGGGCGGGGTAAAGGTGTGTGAGCTCTCCCGTTCACTACCGTCTTGTAGGACAAAAGTCAGTCGAGGAAACAAGCTTCCCCTTCTTGATGAAGTGGAAGATGATGCCCTGGAAGGTGATGTCTCGCCTAGAGGTGTGAGGGATGGCCATGGGTAAAATGTTGGCTAGTCTCTGGGTCTCAATGATCACTGTATCAGTGTAGGGCAGGTTCTTCCCGTCCTCTACCAAGGGCTGACAACTTCCTATGACGCTACTGATCTCCTCCTGGACCCTGTCTGTAAAATAAAGGAAGAGGAAGGGCCAAAATGACTACCTTCAGAGAACATTTACCCTGGACCTTTCTCAAATGCTTGAACACTTTTCTCGAACCAGGATTTCCCGTTCCAAAACAGTTTTGCTTGGGTAAAACGCAGGTGGCAATTTGCCAATGTTAACAACAGGAAGTAAAATGTTGATTATCTTGCATTACTTTAATCAACTGCACTGCCTGTGTGTGGATGTCTGTGTGCACATTGAGGTTCTCCTTCAGCCCACACACCAGCTCCCTCATTTCCTTCTTGTTGTCAATATTCTTTAACAAAAGCTTATTGGTTTTCAGCCAAGGGCCCAGCCATGTGAACATGTTGTACAACTATATTCCCATAAACAAAAAGTAAAGCATGAATTTAGCCTACAACAAATTGAATATTTATTTTATTTTCCTGGTTTAGTCAAGTGTGAACAGTTTGGCATTATTCTCTAAGAGTGAGAAACAAAGTAAACATCATGTACCTGCATTGAAACAGAGCAACTAATTCTGAGGTTCTCATTGGCTTGGGTCTTGGGGTCAGAGTATTCAAACCTGCTGCTATAAACAATGTTTGAGATTACATTGGAGACAGCATAATTCAATGGCTGAGTTGTCAAATGCTTTACCTGTCATAAAGCCCAACAGAAAGAGAACTAGCAAAACTAAGAACATGTATATATTTGTTATCTTATTTGGGAATTCATTTTTTTTTACCCTCATGTTAGTTCTAACAATTAAATAAGGTAGTGAATTTCCTCCTCACTTCCTTTCTTGCCCATGCCAAAGTCTAAGGTTCGCTACGGAAAAGCATATTGTCTCCTTCCATGAGTCTCCATTGACAAACAGAATACCTGTAGAAAAGCATATCGTCTCTTTCAATGAGTCTCCATTGACAAACAGAATACCTGTAGAAAAGCATATCGTCTCTTTCCATGAGTCTCCATTGACAAACAGAATACCTGTAGAAAAGCATATCGTCTCTTTCCATGAGTCTCCATTGACAAACAGAATACCTGTAGAAAAGCATATCGTCTCTTTCCATGAGTCTCCATTGACAAACAGAATACCTGTAGAAAAGCATATTGTGCAGGTGTCAGGAAGGAATCATGCTATGAGAGAATAATATCTTTGTCAAATATTAGGGTCTGGAGTTACAGCACCAACTATGCCTGCTTGACAGACCATTGTGTAGAATACAACAGTTAACTGGATTACAAGTTTGACTTATTCAACATTACCATGTTCACTGGTGAAATCTTAGAACACAGACGCCATTCCCCTGTCCCCAAACTCCTCTGCATGGTTGACCAGCGCGATCTTGTATCCTGCCAGAACAACCCCTTTCTTGGGTCCAATGTGAATCATAGATGGAGCCATATTTATTGGATAGCTGGAGGGATAAAGCATACAGATAAAGTCTACCTAAAGATACTGGTGTACCGGACAGCCGCACAATAAAAATGGCAGTAAATTGAACTTTTGTTGAAGAAAATTTAACTTTGCCACAGATAACATTTGGTCCCAGTCTAAAGAGAGTAAACTACTCTGGTCATTTCTTTCAGAGATGTATATGTTAAATGTCTTGTTGATATTTAACTCTGCGTCATTGCATTTCCCTCTGTACACTATTAATTGTAATATCTCTGTTACTTTTTTGTTCACTATTCTTAAGATTATTATTTAGAGTAATGTTGACTCATATAATCACAGTTAATTCAACTTCTATTTTGTCAAACTCAAAACTATTTTGGGTTTATATGGTTCCATTTGAGTTGTAAAATCTAATTGATGTATTTCTTAATGTGTCGTATTATGTTGGCTTGGTTGTGAAATCCAATCTCTATTGGTATCCATTGAAGATAAATCATTTCCAGCAATTTTACATTACCCACAATTTACATTCAGAATGCAAGTCAGCCTTCTCAGTAAAGTTTGCAATAAATCCAACCACTGTCACGTTCTGACCATAGTTCTTGTGTGTTTTCCTTGTTTTAGTGTTGGTCAGGACGTGAGCTGGGTGGGCATTCTATGTTGTGTGTCTAGTTTGTCTGTTTCTGTTTACCTGATATGGTTCTCAGTCAGAGGCAGGTGTTAGTCATTGTCTCTGATTGGGAACCATATTTAGGTATCTTGTTTGTGTTGGGGTTTGTGTCTCTGTCTTTGTGTTTTCTGCACCAGATAGGACTGTTTTTTTGGTTATTTTGCAAGGTTTATTATTTTGTTCATGTTAGGTTTCTCTTATTAAAGAACCATAAACTTTAACAACGCTGCACTTTGGTCCTCTCCTTCCCAGGAAGAAAGCCGTTACAACCACTTACAGATTAGATTAGGAAAATGTGCGTTACATATCATTGTGTAGCATAAGATAAAAAACAATCAATGTATAGTACCAGTCAAAAGTTGACTCACCTACTCGTGCAAGTTTTAATTTTATTTTTACCATTTTCTACATTGTAGAATAACAGTGAAGTCATCAATACTATAAAATAGCACATATGGAATCATGTAGTAACCAAAAAGTTAAAGAAAACTAAATATTTTATAATTTCGATTCCTCAAAGTAGCCACCCTTTGCCTTGATGACAACTTAGGACACTCTTGGCATTCTCTCAACCAGCTTCAACTGGAATGCTTTCCCAACAGTCTTGAAGGAGTTCCCACATATGCTGAGCACTTGTTGGCTGTTTTTCCTTCACTCTGCGGTCAGACTCATCTCAATCC